>NW_027526093.1:0-175256 GCF_052094955.1 Ictidomys tridecemlineatus
AATGACTGCTAGAGTGTGTCTTTCCAGATTGTCTTGGTCAGCTTGAAGAAGGGAAGGTCAACTTTGGCTGGGGTGTCGAAGGTCTCGGAGGTTTGGGTCTGAGCTCGCTTGGATGGGTCACTGCTGGCCGAGGCAACATCGTGGTGGGGAGTGATCCTGCTGGGGAACCCCTGGTGGAGCAGAGCCACTCACCTAATGATGGCGGAGAAGCAAAGATAGCAAGGGGCCAGGGACAAGATGTAGCCTTCCAGGGCAGGCCTCCAGTGACCTCCATGTCAGCCCCAGCTCCAACATTCCCCACCTCCTGTGGCCGTTCAGGAGGGAACCCTTCCCCAGATTAATCAGTCTTCACAGTCGATCAATTTCCAAAAAGCCCCACTTCTGAACATCACCGCAGAGGGGACCAAGACTTCAACTCATGGGCAGTTTGGAGACGTTTTAGATCCAAAGCCCAACACAGAGTGTAAGTGCTTTGTTTTTAATTTAACCTGTTGCCATGTCAGCTATTTTACTTGTTTGACTACACGTTGTAATACTTCTTTTATTTGTAATTTCACTTTTTTTTCTGAGAACCTATAATTTGGGCCTTTGGTTCCTATTTCCTGAAACTTTGTGTTTTTTATGTGTGTCCTCACTTTTGTAAATACTTGGCTGTCTGCTGCACGCTGTCTGCTGCAGACCTGTGTCTGGTCCCAAGCTCTCTGCACCAGGTGTGGGAGGCTGAAGCCACCACCACCACCCTGCTCCCCTCAGGCAGGGCCCGGCCTCTTGCAGGCTCTTGCCCCAGGGTTTCGTAAAGAAGGTCACAGTTTCCTGTTTGCATTTTCTAGGCTTCCTTTGTCTAGCTACTACTGCTCTATTTCAGCAGAAGGCTGCTCTGTTCAAGGTCTGATCCCTTTAGAAATAAAAATACACTACAGAAGGCTGACCCAGCGCCCCCATCATTCTCCTCCTTATTAGGAACAACTGTCTTGTGTTTCCAGAGTTCAAAGAAAAATAGACACCCCGTAGACACACAGTGTCCCAGTGTCTGTCTCTCCAAAATGGAAGGGAAACCAAACCAAATCCAACCTGATCCGCTCTTCTCCATATTCTCATTCTCACTCTGGAATCCAGGGAGGTAGTCTAAAAAGAGGTTTGGTTTGGGGAAATTGAAGAATTTGACCTGGAAAGATGGGGTGCTCCCACAGCTTACAGAGGACATTTGCTGCAATATCACCCTGTCTAGGAACAGTCTACTCACAGTCTGAACAGTGTGTGCTTCCTACACTCTTGGGAGCTAACTAGAAAGCCTGGCAGCCACCAGGTCATCTGCATGGTTAGGGAACCTTCAGGAGCTTTGCTGAGTGGGTCTGCATAATGATGGTTAGCCCTGTGGTCATCAGAAGATGAAGAGGTGAAGAGAAGTGGGTGCAAGAGATGAGAAGAGGTCAGGGAGAGGGAGGAGGGGGAGCACAGGGAGGAGAAGGAGGGAGTTAGGGAGAGAGGAGGAGGAGAGGAAAGGAGGCAGGGAGGGAGGGCAATCATGCCCCTGGGGTCTCGTCCTGTGCTGGAATTTCCATTCACCTACTCCACTGCCTTTCACTACAATCCCAAGTAGTTATTATTATTCCACCCATTTTATAGATAAGGCACAGACTTTAAATACTTGGACAGAAGCAGTATTAATAAGTATTAGGGTCCATCAGCACCCACCTTAATAAAAAACTTAGATTCCCAAAACCGTCCCTGCAACCTCCATGGTATTCTGGTTTCCGCAGGAAAACATGGAACCTTTCGCAGCCAGTGAGACAGGGAACACCACCTTCTCTACTCAGTGATGAAATAGTTATGCTTGGCATTGTGATTGTGCTCAGCTGCCCTAGGAACTGGATTGTGGGTAAACATAAGGGCAATTGAGGTTATTTTATTCAATTTAATTTCATACATCAGCAAACAATATTTTAAGTGAGACATGGTTTTGGCAAAAAATCTTAGATAAACTCAATGTGTGCTGGGATTTCAAATTCAATATGATGAGACATAAAACCAGACTGAACAATTGTATGAGAAAACCTCAGCTCATGCATTGCATTAGACTCAAATCTACTCAGTGCAAGGAATCAAAACTAGATTCCTGGTAGACTTGTGTTCTCTCTGTGCCTCCAGTTAATTTGTTTGATAATTTAATAATGAACACCCTGGCTGATTTTTATGTTGATAAACATTAGGATACAGGGCATCATCGACATCCCTGGTGGACTCCTCCCGAGCCCACATTATCTTGGGAGTTTTCAACATCATGTTACCATTAATGATAACAAGGCCAAACAAGAAATTAAACATAAATATAAACAAATTCTCAGGATATGGTTAAGAGTTAACAGGGTTTTGATCTATTCCAACTGAATTATTTTTCAGTATATTTTTAATTTGTATGTTTCAAAAAAAAATGAGTTACACCAAAGAAGTCAGGAATCCTAAATGTACTCTAGTCAAAATTACCTTTGCATTTTTAAACTTGTTCTTGGTGATTTAGAAGACATGCCATTAATGAAAGCAATTTTTATGTTCTTCTGCATTAATTAAAATGAAAATGGAGTGGTGTCTTTGGAGCCCCAAGTCCACTAGACATTTGGTGTAGAAGCGGGGAGGAGAGCAGTTGAGGCTAGGGACGGAACAGCCTGCGCCATAGGATGGGGCACCAGTGAGTGGAAGGTTCTGGGGAACTCCCGGAGTCAAGGTTATTCCTGGCCATGGGGTACGCCCCTTGCCTTCCACTCTGGCTTTCCTGAGCAGGCCAGCACCTCAGTGCTGCCCTTAGTGCTGAGGTGTGGGTACAGGAGCAATTGGGATCTTAATGGACAGAACATAAAATATAATGTCGCTCTGGAGCACATTTGGCACGTCTGTTTATAGGTAGCTCTCATCAGGTGGAGCAGTTTCCCCAGTCTTTGAGCTCACCTGAGAGCTCTGTTGGTGGTTGCACTGAGTGTTGACTATTATTAAATGATGGCTTCACCCTTGTTGAGATTACCATGGAATTGCTTCTTTAGTCATTAATATGTAATTTATACAAATAGAATTGCTGGTGTGAAACCATCCTAATTTCCCATTTCATCATGATTCACATCTGTAAAAAATAAAGTTGAATTTAATATAGATTTTACTACATGAGGTTTTTTTTTATGTTTGTATTTATTGGGTTGTATTATGCTCTCTGATTTTGGAACTGTTTATATTATCTTTCTAAAATTACTTGGGCAAATTTCTCTGTTTTTTCTCCCCCAGAAGGAGCTTATAAAAGATATAAATAGATATAATGTGTCCCTTAAAAATCTGATTGAACATATTTGTAAAACTATTGGACTTGGGTTATTTTGAGGAAAAATTCTCTTATTATCATTTTTTTGGCTGCTAACCTCTCTAAAAATTAATTTATAAAAATCATGATTTTTATGCAAACTTTTGTTCATTAATATTTACTATTTTACAAACTATCACGATTATTTTCATAACTGTGTTACTTGCTCCTGTGCCTGGATGCATCCCCCAGTGACTCTGTATTATGCTCACCAGCACTTTGTCTTTCACTAGTTGATCCTCACCCACATTTCTGTCTTGTTATATTTCTCATTTTGCTTTTGTTCTTATGTATCTCCACTTCATTAGTGATTGCCCTGGTCTGTATTCTCAGCGTGGTCTTCTAGAGCGGCATCTGCCACGTGAGTGGAGCTGCACATGAGCTAACATAATTATTGATTTATATCTTTTCTTTTTCAGTGTCATATTTTGAAGGTGATCAGTGTTGAGTCTGGCATGCATTTTCTACGATCATTCACAGAACAAGCACAGATACGCAATACACAGACACACATCCTGCTTTGAAGTCTATAAATTAGTTTGGAGATTATACTGAATTATTTTTTCACAGTAATACTAGGAATTTACTTCAGGGCCTTGCACATGCTAGGCAGGCATTCTACCTCCCTAGCCCTATATTGTGTATATTGTTTAATTTCAGCATTTATCGATAATTATAAACAAATAATAATAGATAATCTCTCTGGGGACATATTTATATCAAAAACATAGTCCTCTGGAATGCATATTTTATATTTTATCATTTATCCTTGAAACTTATTCCTAATCATTCTGCTTATTTGTAAGGTGAAGTGTGTGTTTCTTTTGTTTTATCTTTTTTTGCATCATATTCAATATCATGCAAACATCTTCATATTTGGTCTATTATTTCTATGGAAATAAATCCCCTAAATATTGCATTTCTGGACAAATTATTTATGCATTTTAAGTGTTGATATCCACTATGATATTCCTTTTAAAAGGAATAACTTGTTTTCCCATTGGCAGGTGTTGGAGAGCCTTCTTTACCTCCTAGTATGATGTGTTGATTAAAGAACACTAGACTACTACCTAGCTTCAAATCTCTCCCATGCCACTTTTTAGCTAGTGCCTGTGATCAAGTGTTCTAAGCTCTGTGTCTACACTGTCTTATCTGCAAAGTGGGGATGACGAGGACACTCTGTCTCAAGGGTCCTATGGGGATCAAGGTGGTAATGTTGGTCAAGTGTATAGAAGAGTGTCTAGTGCTGTGGAACAGAATTGTATTTGCTACATAAACTTAAAGCCATAAATTCATAAACTGTGTCTTCTAATTTCTGACTCACAGTGTATTTCTTAAAAAAACAGGAGCTTGAGCCTTTTGCTATACTGATAACTGTTGATATTTCCTCTTAGTTTAGTCTAATCCTAGTTAACAGTTTCACTCATTATTACTGTTGAGACATCCTCCCGTTCCTAATATTTTAATCCTGTTTTGCTGCCAATAGAATCCAGTTTTATCCATTGTGGTTTATGTCTTTGAAGCAATGTTAGTTATTGGCACTATCTCACACTTGTATAAGTAATTGCAGGTGTATATATGTGAAAGACCCAGTAAATACATAACAATTTGACTTTAACAATCTGACCCATATTTAAATGCTCTGAGAACAGACTTGTTTCTGTCTGATTCATTCACTATAGAGGCTGGAATGTACCTATTTCACTCACTGAGATATCTCATGTACCTAGAAGAGTGTCTAATGTACAGATACTGAAATGATACCAGAGTGTGAATTTATATCTTGACTATCTTCCTTTTTATTCCAAAGGAATTCTTTCACTCCAATATAAAGAAAAAACATTGGCAATGTAGGTTATAAGTTCTAAAAGTGACTGTAGTTCCTTAATCATTTGCTTAGATGGGTTTTCTGAGTGTTCATAGTTTGCAAGCTAGCCTGCGGCTCTGAGCTGCCAACACTGGCTCCAGACCAGTGCACTTCTGGCCTGAGTATCCTTCCAACCCCCGTGGGCATCTTAGTCTCAGCTGCTGCTTTATTATGTCTCTCTTTCTGCTTATTGTTATTACCTTGGCTTCTGCATTTACCAGGAGAAGGATATAAGAACAGCAAAGCATGGACCCTGGGCAGCACGAAGAGATCAGAGGTGGCTTGGATGTGTGAGGATCGCTGAACACCAACCAAAAAACCAGCCTAAAAGCTGGCTGTGTGTTTTACCTCAAATGGATTTTTCAACAAAATGTTTGCCTTTAAGAGTTAAAAAGCCAAAGACCTCATCAAAAAACAAACAAACAAAAGTGGAGAGAATTATGGAAATCAAAATGCTTCACTTTTTTTTCCATGAAGAAATGTCTTTATTTTCATGAAAGGAATTTATACAAATTTTACAGAATATGATGGAGCATTCTTCAGGAAATGTGCATTTATAATAAAGGCCTTGTTCCCCACCTGCCTCACTCCTCCTCCAGTCGCCAAGCTTGTGCCTTCCCAGCTCTCCCTGCTTCTCCCATTGCTGTTTCTGAAGATTTACAGGATACGAGCATGCATCACTTTTCTATATCATAACTGTTGATAGTCCTATTGCTTCCCAGTTTTCAAAGAGGAATAGTTTTTCAACATTTACATTATTTACTCCAAATTTCTCCCTTTTTTTTCCTTCTAGTTTTGGCCAGTTAGGCTACTTTGGGTTCTATTGGTTACCTTTCAAGTGATGCTTTTACATAACCCTCTGATTTATTGGTGGGCTGACAGTAGAAAGCATCTCTGCATTGCTCCATCCTTTTAACTTATCTTGTGGCTTTGCTTTGGCACATTTGAGATTGAGTATATTTAAACTCTGGGCTGTGGCCCTCACCTTTGCATCTTCACTTTGTGCTTTGGGACGATGGACAATGTTGCAGGCTGCTTCTGAGCATAGACCTTGACATAGTGCCCCTGTTTTCCGCCATATTGAACCATTCCCTCCAATGCTGGGGCTTGGAACTTAGAAGAGTTTGGGTCTCTCTGTGAAGACAAGAAGATAGCAGCACCATGAAGGTAGCAGATGAAGGTCTCTTCAGGACAGGTTCGAGGCAGTGCTGTCTCTACAATAATTCATTTTTCTATAAAAATACTGAAATATCTCCTCTTATGCACAGTATTTCTACTTCTCTTTGATATTATTGGTTTATTTCCCATTATATTGAAAATCATCAATATAATAATAAATGTCTAGCTGGTTATTCTTCTTTTTCAAAAATAGAAAGTGCTGTAATCCTGGGACAAAATCAAAAATGTGGAGTTTGTAGACCTGGGCTGTAAACATGATTGGTGGATATGCTTAAAAATTAATCACGCTGTTACAAAAACTTAGTGGCAATTATTTAACAGAGCAAAGTACTTCATTGGTTATTTTTTTTTCATTGCTTTTATTCTAATTAACTGCTAGTTTGGCATCTGCACATACCTTTAGGTGAGTGGAAAAGCCAGGTTAAGATACAACTGCTGCCTACGTTGACCAGATTCCTCACAGCAGAGCTGCGTTTGCTAAGCCACTGACACCTCTTTTTCTCACACTCTTTTCCTCCTTCTTTTCCTCCCCAAACTGCTCTCCCTTCTGAATCCTAAATATTGAGGAAGAAAACCACCCACCACACTTGCTGTTTCCTGTCAGAAATCCAAATGTCAGCCTTCTGCTTTCATTCTCTCCCATCCTGTTTCCCATCACTTCACTTTGGTCCCAAGACCGACCACATTGACATTTTCAGGACCTAAAAGCTGCCCACTCCTCCACATCCATTTCCCCTGCTATGACCTGGATAACTCTCCCCTGCTTTTCTGTCACAATTTACAACTTCCCTGAACCCAGGGTTTTCTTCTCAGAGCTGTTCTGGGGTCAGACTGTTGTTTCTCTTCCTAATATCTAGATCTGTTTTTCTTTCTCTTTTGGTTATAGCTTCTGACCTCAAAATGAAGCCCTGGTCCCCCAAGCCCTGCAGGCGGGGTGCAGTGGTGGCCCCTGCTGCTGTCTGGGTGTAGCTCTACCTACCTTTGCTCATATGACCTCCCCTGACCCCCAGCTTATAGCCAGGGGCTGTTTCACTGTCCTTAATCTATCAAGTCCATCCTCACCTAGAAGTCCCCACGCAGTCTGCCATCCTAGCAACTGCTCCTCCATGCCACCCACTCCTGGTCTGTCTATCTAGTAATGGTCTCATCATTTTGAAGGAGGCTGGATGAATGACGTCCCTCCTCCTTTTTTTGGCAAAGCATCCCTGACCATTTTAGTAGCATTAACTATATTAACATATAGTTATTAGGTTTCCCTTCCCCGTTGCGATTAGTTCTTGCATAGTGCTGATCAGAAGTGCTTATTATTCTTTGATGTTATTTGATGTTTTGATGTCAGAATTGCTTATTAATGTATTTGAAACATTCTGCTTAGAGACTGCGGTTGGATCACCAGCAGGTGAATCCAGACTTTGTTGCATACAAGCTTCATAATCTAAGGCAAGTTACTGACACCCTGTCTCAGTTTTCTTATCTGCAAAATATGATAATGATTGTATTGACCTCACTTGGTTATTGAGGGGGTTAAAAATAATGCATGCAACATATATAATCCAGGGCTGGCCTTATAGCAAGTAAGAAGGGGTTGCTAGCTCTTTTTCCTTCAGTGTTTGCTTACTTGTCTGGCCCAGTGCTTTGCACAGGAGTGTGTTCAGTGGCAGATCATGGGTGACAAAGAGCAATTGAGCACGAGGGTGGGCACTTTCTACTGAGGCTCTCAGACCACTTTCACATTTATTTATTATTAGCTGCATTCTTCTCTGAGCTGCTTGTTGGAAATTAACTGGATTTACAGCTAGGTGCCTTAAATATGATAAATTATAAAATAGCTGAATTATGCATGAATATAGACAAATTAAACATACTCTCAAAATTAAATTTGTTGGTGGCTTCTAGAATCACAGATGTTTTCTGACTAACAGAGTTCAGCCTCTGAAGATGCCCTAAGAAGTCAAAGTGCTTATATTAATAATAACAGTGTTTTCTATACACTGCTGTTAAGTGTTCATTAATAAATTCCATCTCATATTTTCTCTTTAACGGTTATTTATTGTTTCAATTTTTGGTAGTGTCACTATGCTCTGAGTCTTAGCATATGTGTGTCTGCTGGCCAGCACCTAGGTCTGGTTTCTATTTATGATGGAAGCAAATTATGAGTCCTTCTGATTATACGGAGGCATATAACAAGATTTTTAATGTCTTATTGTTATAAGTTCTGTCCTCACAATATAAATAAATGAAGATCCTTGCATTATCTATGGATGTCATGTGTGTTATGAACACACATATTTAAATCTTAGGCACCCTTATCAATTTCATAAATGATGGTATCTTATATTTCATGTCTTAAAATGACATGGTAAATATGGAAAAATGTTTTATAAATATTCCTTATACATTACATGTTGCAATAATTTTTAATGTTCCCACCAATTTAGTAAGTAGAATTGTTAAGCATAAAAACTATGTGGTTTCTTAACCTCTGCTGTTGTTATTATTGAGATCAACTGCAAGGGCGTCCTACATGCACTTATCTTGTAACTGAGCATTGAATATCTGCAAATAGCCTCAGGACATATAATGATAATTAACTAAATCTCTAACCTTAAGGAAGACAGAAAGTAAAAATAAAGGGAAAAGTAGAATTCAAATTTGGTAGCACATAATTTGGCTGAGAGATTTTTGTTACAAACAATGACAAGGGACATACTAGTTTTCAGTCATGAGTTCAATATTACCACATGGTCTTATCACGTCTTTACATGATGAACTGATTAACTTTCTTAAACAGGAATGCTCTTTATTTTATGATTATTATTTCTAAAATTTCTTTTCTTAACCCTGTAGAATGTTTCTTCACTGACTGTAACCACTAAGGTAGAGATACAATGTTACAATTTATCCTTAAGAAGTTAAAATTGGGCCACACATTTCCTTTCCCATTTCTCTAATCATACTGTATGCTCCTGGTTTTCCAAAAATTGTTTTTATGTATGCTCTTTATTGAGACATAATATATGCATGTAGTTATGCTATGGAGGTCAATAATTTGATGCATGTATGCACTGTGATCAGATAACCACTCTCATCTCTTTGAAAATGAATCATGTATGTTGGGATCTTTCACACTTTTCTGGATGTTTTGAAATACATCAGCTGTTGTTGTAAACACTATAGTTGTTACCTCCTGTGCAGTGGGAACCCAGTACTGGTTCCTGCATGAGACCTTTAATTCTTTAAGGAGCTCCCCATCTGACCCTGCCCATGAGATGTGTCTCCCCAAGGACACCCACTTCCTTTGTCTCCTTGCTGACCCTTCAGGTCCCCTTTTCTTATTAATTGCTATCGCTGTCATTCTTCCCGCCTTCAGATTAAGTTTATTGCCTCTTCTGCCCAATTTAACTTCCCTGGACCGCTAGGGTAGGGCATTATCACCCTCCATTGCAGTTCCCTGAGAGGCGGTCTGTATTCCCTACTCACTGTAAACTGTGAGGACAGGGGTCTTCTACCTTCATCATTTTCATCTCTTGCATTGCATGTGGAATTTAGCATGCCTTCTGCAAATATTGAAATGGGATACTTATTTGGTAATCTGGTAATTATTCAGTGAGCGCCTACCATGCAGTCTTCAGTGCTAATATAGACCAGTGCCACTTAATATTTAGAAAGAGCTGCCACCATTGCCAGGTATGTAGGTACACAGCCGGAAGCAAAACCCTGCCCTCTGACAATGAACATGATGAATATACTGAGTCTGGTGTTCAAAAAGTAAATGGTACTGGGTTCAAACTTACACTTAAACACTACGGTTACTGAGTGTCTGCTTAATCATGCCCTTGCATGCTTTCCCACAGTGTTTCTAGGGTACAGCTGCTCTATGGCAACACCAACATGACAGTCTCCACAGTACAGGGAGTTTTCAAAAAATGGCACAAGTATCAGTAAAGTAGAAATTTTAAAATGTAATTAGTATTTTGGTGAGATAGCATTGCTTAGTAATTAAGATGATCATAGATGGATATGATCATCAGCTGCATAGCTTTTTAATAAAATACAAACATCATTGTCTTTTGAACTCATCTTAAAATTTAAGCTGGTATCTCAGAAGCAATGTAAGATTGACAGATACAGAGACGGATGGGTATTATAAGGGCACAGGAATCTCATTATGGTCACTGAACACTGGCCAATGTGTATGGTTGGCCAAACACACATTGCTGTGGAATATTTAGAAACAGTTCCTCCCATACCCTCTTGTTGGAAATGAACTGCTACTACATGTGTATTTTTATTAAATAAGTGCCAACTAATTTGGCTTTGTTTTCTATTTACACCACTGCCCATGCCAGTTATAGGCTTTTAAACATAAGGAAAAGAGAATTTGAAAATGGTAAAATAAAAAAAATCTTTCTGTTAAATACAAAACAGAAAAATCTATAGACAGAGTCATTTGTATGCTTTCTTTGATGTTTATCTCAGCCGGCTTTGTTATCTTTTTGTCTTCCAAAGCAACTGATAATAGCTTCAAAGTCATAGAGATAGTAGAGGAGTGGACATTAATTGCCAGCTATTATTATCTCTACATAATTACTTTTTACACTAATCTTTGTCACTATCACAATCTTCAGTCTGTCTTCCTTAAATGGTTACTCAGCTAACTCCAAGGCCTTTGGAAGACAATCAAGGGTTTCTCCCGGAACAGACAGAAACCTGAACTGTGGGCTGTCCTAACAGGGCTTCTCCAGCTGCAGGTGGGAGACGAGGGGCTGCGTGTGTGGAATGGATCACCTAGGGTGCACCCAGGAGAAACTGAGGAGGGGGAACCTAACGAAGTGCTGACCATGCTGGCCCTTAGAGGAGGGCTCTCCTACTACAGGACCCCACAGACAGTGTGGAGCGACACTCAGGCAGGACCCGATATCGCAGACTCCCTGCTCCCTAAGGACAGGCAGAAGATTTGCAGGGAGAGTCTTCCAAGGGAGTTCCCAGTGGGGTCCGAGGAAGCAGAAGCACATGGCATTCTTGAGAAAGGAGTGCAGGATGGATAAAGGGCTGGGGCAGCAGGGCTGAGCACCCAAGGCAATCACACAGGGTTTCACTCAGTAGAGGAGAGATAACCTGAGGATTTCCTATTTGTTCCCTGGGATACCACAAGAAAGGACCTCCAACAGGTGGCTCACAAGGACAAGAAACTTACCATCTCATGGCTTTAAGGGAACAAGTCCAAACTCAAGACGATGGCCAGCTGTGCTCCATCCTGAACATGCAGGGGGATCTTTCTATGCTTCTTGGTGCTTCTGGTGTGAGAGCCATTCCCTGGTGTTCCTTGACCCGCATCGCCTCACCCCACCTCGGCCTCAGAGTCACATGCTGGCTTCTCTCCGAGTCTCCTGTCTACCTGTATTCTCCTCTTCTTGCAAAGACACGGGTCATGTTGAATTACTTTCTACCATTAGAGAGTGTGAAGTCATGGTCACATCTGCAAAGACCTATTGCCGCTCAAGGTCACACCACAGTCACATGGGCTTAGGTGTTTTCAGGGGACAGTATTCAACACACATTGATGTTGAACCAGTTACAGATTAAAATTCACTATCAGAGGTCAATAATGACAGAAAACGTCCCCATAGTGTGCTTTGAGAGTCCAACCACATCTGTTCAGATTTCATTCCAAAAAAAAAGGGAGTTTTTTCAAATTAAAGAGACACACTGATATTGATTGAATTCTTATTATTATGAAATATTCTTAGTAGATAGCCTCAAGCATTCAAACAAGTAAGAAGAGTAGATAATATTTTGAGAATGTTTAATTATTGTAGTATGCTTTGGATCACATAGAAACGAGGAGTACAAGGAGTAGCAATAAGGGGCTGGGGACATAGCTCAGGTGGTAGGGTGCCTGCCTCTTATGTACAAGCCCAGGGTTCAGTCCCCAGCACCACACGTACACACACAGGTGGAAATAAAATGAAGCCAAACAATCCATTTCTTCCATAGGTGATGCTATTTATAAATTTTCATGTAATTTTGGAATGATTGACAATCAGTGTCACTCTGTTACTGTTCTGCTATAGTATTTTTGTCAAACAATTTTAAAGTAAATTGCAGATATTTTGTCATTGAACATACCAATACCATCAAGTATTGCCCAAGAATAAGAATATCTTTTGTAATCATAATATATTTGTCATATCCAAAATGCATAGTGATAATTAAATACTATATAGTCTCCATTTAAATTTATACATTTCTCCACAAGTTATCCATATCTGCTAATTTTCAAATCAGTCAGTAGACATGAATTATCCTTGCCTGTGATGTGTTTTAATTTCCCCTTAATATGGAAGACACCCTTCTATATTTTCTTGTTCTTCCATGATAAAAGTTTTTTAATATTCCAAGTCAGATTATTATGGAATATTTTTCTAATTGTTTCCATGTGATTATTAGAATTAGATTTGGTAGTGCTTCTTCACATTACAGAGTATGTGAAAAGTAGTGCTGCTGTTGCTGATGCTAAGCTTGGTCCGTGGGTTAGTAACCACATTTCTCTATTTTAAAGGTGAATTGTTCCTTTTCACTTGTAAACAACACTGTGGTGATTCCTTGAGATGTTGTGGATACAGTGTATGGATGGCTTTGGCATCCAATGATATTCTTAGAGACCCAGTTATTAATTTGGGAGTGCTACAGTCTGAATATTTTTGTTGCTCCAAAATTCACATGTTGAGACTCATCTCAGAGTGATGGTGTTGGGAGGTAGTCAGGAGCCCTCATGAATAGGAGTAGCAGCCTTATAAAGCAGGTCCAGAAAGCTCACTAATCCCTTCAGCTGTGGGAGGGAACATAGGGAATCAGGCAATGACTCTAAATCTGCCATAAATGCAAACCAAACACTTAAGTCTGGAAATGCATGGATTTGAGACTCCAACCTCCAAAATAAGGAGAGACACATTTCTATTATTTATATACTGCCGAGTTGTGACCCTTGGTTGCAGCAGTCCTATTGAACTGACAGAGGCCTGACACGGTGACTTTCCATTTTAGTATTCATTTCTGTATTATTAACTGTCCTTCTTCTACAAAGAAGTTCTTCATTTTTCCTTTCTCTGTTGTTTCTTTGTTCTCTGCTGTGGTTTGGTCCAGAGTGTCCCCAAAGGCTCATGTGCTGAAGGCCTGTTCCCCGGTGCAGCACTGTTCACAGGTGGGGCTTTTGGTTGGGAAGTGATTAGATTATGAGCATTCTGACCTCATCAGTGGATTAATCCATTGCCAGATAAACAGTTTGTTGACATCAGTGGGTGACAGTCAGAACTTTAGGGTATGTGCCCCTCTGGAGGAAGTACATCACAGGGGCATGCCGTGAGAGGATCTCTCCTGTCCCTGGACACATCCCGTCTGCCTCTCTCTCTCTGCTTGGCGGCTCCCATGGACTGAGAGATGTTCCTCGGCCACAGTGGCATTTCTGTCCACAGTGATGGTTCAGCCCACTGAGGACTCGAACCTCTGGAACTCTGAGCCAAATGAATCTTTCCTCCTAGATATAGTTTTCAGGTGATTTGGTCACTGAGATGAAGAGCCGACTCACACTCTGTCGTATTACTATAGACTTATGGGACCTTACCTTGTATATGATTTTTAAACCCAGGAGTAGCTAATGACAACTCCCACGTGGAATGCAGTTCACCAGTGGGTTTTAGGGACTGGGAGCTAAAAAGTTTGCTTACGTTATTTTTTGATGATTGAAATGTAGCACTTTATGACACATGGGAATCAGGTGAAGTTGGAGGAGACAGAGGGGATGGTGGGATCTGAACTCAGTGAGCGGCTGGAAGGGGACGGAGATGATCTCACATCAGAACAGACGTAGCTTCTGCCTCAGAAGCAGGGCAGATGCTGCAGGTGCCGGGGAGAAGCGCCATGTCCTCTCCTCTGCTGCCATCAGGTCTGCCTTGGCATCCCCCGGCCCAGTCACCCAGGAGCTCAAGCTCAAAGAGGTCTGGGGGGTAGTTCCCAGGCTCAGAGAAAGACTGTGCAGGAAACACAGGCTGTGCACTGGTACAGACGGAGACCGAGCTGCTTACCAAAGGACAGCGATTTCCACAGAGAAAACAACAGGTGTGGTGAGGTGGCAGTCCAGATCAGGCCACAGCACTAACTGATGACCAAATCCCACCTTCTAGTCCAACAGGAACCAAATGCAAGCAGCAGTGAAAATGTTCCATGTGTTATTTATTTATGTATTCTGTCACAAAAACATGCAACATTGAAATCACCACCGTGTTATCAAGCATTTATGGATGCACATACTTTAAAAATCTGAAAGGTTTCTATCCCAAGTAGTTGAATACTTTTTACTGAGTATCCATAACATGGCACAAGTGACTCACATGCCTTATCCACTCACTGAGACATTATTATCCCCAGTGTGTGGAAGACGCTGAGACAGATATTCAGCTCAAATTTCATTGCTAGTGAGCATCAGAGTTTGACAGAAGGCAGGCCGGCTGATCTCTGGCAAATACACTTTAGGTCCTTTCCCTTGGAAATTGCAACACCCCAGGTGATGGGAGCCACCCAGTGATGAAGCACGGATGTTGGATAAGTCAGAAGAGCAGCAGAGTGATCCACTTTGACTGGATTAGGGCTTCAATCCCAGCTCTGCACTCATTTAAACCTTTATTTAATTTCTATTCTTTCCTTACATAGAGATTGTTAAAAGTCATGTTGTATTACAGAAAGTCTTTCTCCTAGGGAGTTTAAAATGAACCTAGCTACCTAATTTTAAACTTTTCAAAAATATGAAAGGGTCATAGAGAGAAATAAATTAAAGTCTGCATGTAGAAGACAGAGTCAACCCTGGTTGGTCTGACACCCTGCTATGTGGCTACTTCATGTTCTTCAGGAAAATTTTTAGTAATTATAAAATTGAATATGCAATTACCAGGTGTCACAGGCCCTTCTCAAAAGCAAATAATACCACAAATGTATCTAAACACTAAGGGGCTTGTCATCTGCCATTGGAAGCAAGGAACCCAACAGGCCTGCTGTGTACCGAGGAATAAAGGGGCTGCTACTCCCACCACGTGGGGTCAGGAGCTGCCTCAGTGGAAGGGGCATGGCATGTTCCAGCTTGGTTTCTTCTCCTGCTTTGGTGAGACGCCAAGGAACATCATACACGCAGTCACTAGCCCGGCACCACCTGCTGTCTCGTCTGTGGAAGGCTTGCCGACTGTGGCGCTGGTTTTTATCCTACGCTTGGCCTAAGAACTGCAAAAGGTCAGGGGCCTTTTTGAAGGAGAACTCCTATTTCTGCATCAATAAACAAATCTATCTTGGTGGCAGGTCTTGGATGTAGTGGTCCCTGGAGATTCACATCTCTGTTTCCACTCATATTATTAAAGCAGTGGCTTTAAATGTTCTTTCTGATGCCTTCCATGGGTGGATTCAGGAGCTAGTGAAGGAGACAAAAAGAGGAGTGTCTGTCAGAATGTGTCTTAACTTCCTGCCAAGGGCTGCCCCAGTTTCCACTGTAACATAGATTATTTGTGCCTCCTGATAGAGAATTATTAATCTTGTGATTTCCATTGATATGAACTGGCAATAGTGCTTTTCTTTCCAGGAAACCTCTGTGGTGCCTGTCTTCAAAGTACACTAGTGTTTCTGGACCATTGGGAGGAGTGGTCACTTCCTCCAGGGCCTGGCGTCTGAGATGGCTTGCTGACCAACAGAATATGGCAGGCATTGCCCTGGGCTGCTCCTGAGTTTAGTCTCTAAGATGACCGGCTGCTCCTGCCTCCTTTCCCATGGAAAGCTCACTGGAAGCTGGTGCCTTGGAAGGATCCCAAACCCAAGTGGTCCGTTATGGTGTGTGCAAGTCCAAAGTTACCACTGGAAGAGGGCATGGTACAGCCATCCTCATGTTTCAGCCTTCCCTGCCAAGGTGGAAAAACAGGAAAGAAGAAAACCTCTGATGAAAATGTACATGCATGTGTGTACACAGGGGTGATGCAGTATGCCCACACCCACATGAGCAATGCTATGTGCACACACACGTCTATATGCTGGGTGATGCTGTGCACACACCATATACACATGCTCAATACTGTGCATAAACACATATACATGTATACACATGGGCTATACTGTGCTCACACACCCACATGGGTAATGCCGTGTGCACACACACTCACAAACACACACATGTTTGATGCTAGGCTTAAGCTGGGCTGGGCTATACTGCAGAGGCATTTTGCCAACTATTATTCTACATGTTTCTGGGAATGCCTATTTTAGATAAGATTAACATTTAAGTCGATAGAATGAGTAAAGAAACTTACACTTTATACTGTGGGTGGGCCTCTTCCCCTCAGTTGATGCCCTTAATTGGAAACAAAATAAAAAAGAACAACACCTCCCGAGGAAGAAGGACATCGAGCAGCCAGCAGCCACCAGGTTGGGTCCCTTCTGCTGGTTGAAGCCCACCCTGCAGCTTTGGGCAGATCAGCGTCCACCATCACGTCTTGCTGACACACACTGTTGCTCCACTTCTTCAAGAACTGAAGCTAACAGATTGGAAATCATCCAAAGTGCACATGGCAGTGAAGAAACGTTTCTTGTGGACTCCTGACTAAATATCTCAATAGTCACACCTCCTCCTGCTCCTAGCCCCTAACCTAGCTGATAGGAAGCTGTATGGCAGGCGTGCCATCCCAAAACACAAGGCTTTATCTCGTCCCAGCTCCCAGCTTGTGACTGTAGTATTTCCCAGGGGGACAGGCCACCAGCATTTGTAGCCCACCAGTTCTGGGTGGCAGAAGTCCCACAGGTAGGAGTGGCATAGGGGTGAGGGGCTCCCTTGCACTGGCCAGTCCCACTCTGGGAGGAAACTTAGCAGGTCAGGAACACTCGGCTCTGCAGCACTTGCCCAGCTGGTTGGTGCCGTGGAGGCTCTAGAAGATATTGTCTCTGTCCAACACCTGGCTGGTGAAGCAGCAGTGCCCCACTCTCATCTCTGGAGCAGAAAAGAGCAATGGTGTCCAGGAGGAGTGGCAGGCCACAGAATGGCAGGTCCCTTTGTTTGAACTGACTGACAGCAGTCCCTCCTTCCCACTAAGAAACTGAGCCCTGTGCTCTGTGTCTAGGGCCTGTACGTGATAGAGATGAATTTAAAAATTAGGCTCAGTAAGAGTTTAACAACAAATAAAAATAAAACAATCATAACAATATGCTACGATAAAAATTATGTGAAAGTGAAGACTTCTCTTTTTAAAAACAATTAAAAGAGAACACCTTTGGTGAACAATAGACTTAACAAACTGAACCACAGTTTGGACCAGATACTAGCATATGTATTTTGTGTAAAAAAATGATTTTCATGATAGCATTGTGAAAATATCATTTTTTCATAAGGATCAGTTAGTTGTAAGTATTTCTGAATTGTTTCCAAATTCTTTTAAAGTTTCGAAAAGTTCTCTACAAAATTTTATAAGAAAAATATCAACACTTGTAGGAAGAAACAAGATATATACACTTGGACACCTCATTCCCTGTCTGCTGGCTCTGTTTCTCAACACATTTCTACTATGAACTGCCATGCCATTCAAACCAAGGATATTGAATAAATATAGACCTTAAAATGTAAAAGACGTAGTGTTTCACATATATATTTTTCTTGAAGGAGATTTTATCAACTTCAACTACCCTTGTAGTATTTACAGCAGTAAATATTAGTCATAATTTCATAAATCAATTCTGAAGTGACATTATTCACAAACAATAATCAGTAGTTTTTCATTGACAGATAATTTATCAGCATAAGATCTTTGTAATTTCTTTGTATATGACTTCATGCCTGTGGGGAAGTTCTCACATGAGTGAATTTGACTCCTAGGACTTATGGCTACATTTGAGATATTACCACGGGTCTCAACTGGAGGGTCCCTCAGGATTTTCCTTAACCCTCCCAAGGAGCAAGGGAAACACTGCCTTCAGACAAATTTCTACACATCCGGGAAACTGGGTTTGCCTTGCTTCTTAAATTTAAAAAAAAAGTTTCTATAAAAGTAATTCCCATTTTATTTTAAATTAAGAACACTATTGTATGTACTGACTTTAAGGAAAAAGGGATTCTGAATACTTGACAATTTTTTAAAATTTGAAAGAAATGTAATCTCTGGAACCCATGATTCACACAGATGCTGTTTCCAAAGCCAACTGCTTTTACCTTAGATGACTAACATTTTCAGTAGATCATGGGTATGTGCACAAAGTTTAGAACTACTCAAATTTTAAAAGTGAAATAGTTCAAGCAAAAATCACTGTAATCCAGTGGAAGTTTTTACTGCATGTTGATACAAACCTGAGACAATTGTAAATCTTGTGAACATTCTTCCTGCCAGACGCTGGGGAGCAATCCTGCTTCTCTGCTATTCATTTCTATGTTCAGATTTTCCTTTGACAAAAAGTAGGAAAAGTGTTTAGTAAAAGTCTTCTGCACAAAACCTATGGCTTTCATGGAATATGGTGCGTTTCAGAGTAATAGAAATGTCCTTCAACAAACCCCAGGCACTCCACATTTCTTAGGACACAATTCACATTGAATGATTAAAATTCCTTCTGTCCCTACACACCTCTGTGATGAACTATAAGGTGCCTTAAGCCTACATTTGGTAAGAGAAACACAACTTTGGAGTGTGATCTTGGCTGTATGCCACTTTCTCTTTTTTGATTTCTTTAAAATTCTCTACTTAGATAATGTGTCATTTTAATTTTGTTTTCCCCATTTCCTATTCATTGTCCCCATCAGTTTTTCTTTAACCTTAAAAAAAACCTTTTCTTTTCATCTTTATATTGTTTTTATTTAAATTTTTTTTTAGTTGTCAATAGACCTTTATTTTTTATTTGTTGATATTCCGTGCTTAGAGTCGCACCCAGTGCCTCACACATTCTAGGCAGGTGCTGCACTACTGAGCCCCAGCCCCAGCCCTCATCTTTATATTCTTATGTGTGATGTCTGCTGGTGATTGTCCTATAGGTTACTTCATTAAACCAAGTCTACACTTTTAATATCACCTAATTAACTATCCATTGCATTCCAATAATAAAAACATTCTATAATTTCTATTTGCATTATAATCAACACTCCCAGACTCTCATTATACCTGAAAGCACTAAGCAGCATTGATCCTCTTTAGTAAATACCCTTTTGAAACCAGGCTGTACTCCCCCAACTTATAAGCCCATTAGTCCTGTGAGGCCACACTCACTTCTCCATCATCCACTTTGGCGGCCTTCTTGGTTCCCAGCATGAGTGACATTAGCAGAAGCTCACTCTGTTCCCACTGTTTCCCAGCCAGGCGACTATTGATGCCAATCGTCCAGTAACTAGCAGCTCCAAGCCCAGCCCGACGGAGACCAGCTGCCTCACCTGCACGCGGCCAGGCAGGTGGGCGAGGGGCTGGCCTCACTGTGTGTGCCTTGCCAATAGCTGCTCAGAGATGCCAGCAAATGCAATCTGGGTAGGCACAGGAGCAAAACCCCCGGGGGCAGGTTCTGTCTGGTGGGGGTCAGCGAGCTGAAGGGAGGCAGGCTGACAGTTCTCCTCCTGTCAGTCCCTGAGGGAGTGTCCTGAGAGGCAGTCACTTGCATTTCATAGAGCAGATGATTTCTGAACAAGCTAGGAGGCTCTGTGACACTTAACGGGGGACTATTAATAATTGCCTATGACAAAGGTCTAGACTGGACTGTGCTGCGCGAGCTGAGACACAGGGGAGCTGTGACAACCTGCTCTGAAGGAGTGCTCTCAGGCCTGGGCGGTCCCCTGTTGCTTTCCATTTGCTCTCATTATACCATTCTTCCCTGACCCCTTCGTCCTTGATGCTGCTTGTGTGACCGGGTAGTACGTGAGATGAACTGCCAAGGCGTGGGGCCTCGGGAGGGTGATGTCTGGAGGAATTCCTGGGCCTGACCACTGTTCATGATCACTGCTCCAGCCCATTGCCGGGAAAAGTGGGTCAGGATACCCTGTTGCTGTAACGAGCACCCTATCTCCAGAAGATGTGAGGGGCCCCAGGAAGATGGGGAGCCTCCCCATGGTGCCTCCTCATGAGTCTGCTCTCCATGGCACCTGGGACTCACCTGTGGGCACTTGGCTGCCTGCTTCCCTTCGTCTCCTCCCAGTCAGGAGGGCTCGGAGCTGAGTCATCATGTGGATCTGAGAGTCTCCTCCCTACTGGGAGTTCTGCTCTGAGTGGTCAGCACTGGGCAGGGCTTCTGCAGTGGGCACAGACCACACACTCCCAGCCATTTGGTCTGCAGCTGTCCCGGTACTACAGATGTTCAGAAGAAAGATGGACTTAGTAGGAGGTCCTGATGGGTCTACCCACAAAACAGGTCCCCATCACAAAGGATCATGCTCCATTTTACTTTATTTTTATTTTTAAGATACATATTATTTTTAACTATGTTTTATTTTTGATTAACACGTCTTCATTGTCCATTTAATAGGGTTCGGTGTGGTACTTCAACAGTGTGCACTAGTGCAATCCAGCCTTCCTTCATCCTCGCCTACATGCACCCTCCTTTGCATGTTCAGGTCCACTGTTTCTAGCTTTCACGTATAACGGAGAACATGCTGCAGTTGTCTTTCTGATCTGTGCCTGGCTGATGGCACTTGTCATAGGGTCCTCAAGTTCTATTCATTTTACCACCATGCCAAGCTCTCATTCTTCTTGAGGGCTAAGCAAGAATTCCATTGTTTCTATATACCACCTTTTCTTTATTCATTCCTCCATTAATGAGCACTTAGCTTGATTCTGTGTCTTAGTGCCACAGTAAACATGGGCATGCAGGTATCTCTTAGTATGTTGGTTTCACTTCCTTTCGACAAATACTCAGGAGTGGGATAACTGGTAATATGGCAGATCTATTAGTTTTTTTGTGTAACTTCTGTACTTTTCTACATAGTGCTTATATTAATTTCATTCCCACCAATAGTGTATTAAAGTCCACTTTCCACCACATCCTTGCAAGCATTTTCCCCTGAACTGCCATTCTCACTAGGATGAATGATATCTCACTATGTTTTCTATTTGCATTTCCCTACGGGAAATAACATTGAATATTTTTTCACATATTTATTGGTCATTTGTATTTCTTCTTTTGAAATGCATCTATATCAATAATTAGATTATTTTTTGTTGTTAATTTTTTTTAGTTTCTTACATGTGCTGGATATTAATCCTCTGTCAGATGGACAGTTAGCAAGTATTTTTGTCATTCTGTAGGCTGTATTTTCACTTTGATGATTGTTTCCTTAGCTGTGCAGAAGTTTTTGGTTTCATATGGATGTATAAGACACCTCAAATAACCACAGTAACCTGGAACAGAAAGGAAAAAGACTCGAGGCATCACGACATCTGATTTTGAGAGCTACTACAGAGCCATGGTAACCAAAGCAGCATCGTATTGAACAGAGGCAGACACATAAACCAAAGGAGCAGAATACAGGACCCAGAATTCACCCACTCATCTACAGCCAACTGAATCAACCTAGACACCAAAAACAGGCCTTGGAGAAAAGATCTATTCAGTAAGTGGTGCTGGGAAAACTGGAATCCACATGCAGAAAATTGAAACTAGACATCTATCTCCCATGGTGTTCAGATATGAACTCAAAAATCGATCAAAATGTAAAGACCCAGATCTATGATACTACTAGGAGAAACTGGGTGAAGCACTTCAAAACATTGGCACGGGCAATCATTTTCATGATATGACTCCCCAAACACAGGAAGCAATAGCAAAAGTAAACAGATAGCTTTACATCACTCTCCTTTGTAAAAATTATTTGCAAGCACTCCTAGAGGCTGAGAACCTGAGTGTGACTCCAGTAGCCCTGTAACTGGAGATATCCATCATGAGGACTACATTTTGCGGTCCACCTGAAAGATGACCTCAAAAGACAGGAAACTCTTGAATAGAAATCCTGCTATTCAGTAGGACTCCAAGCATTCACCTCATTGTTCAGACAGTGGCCTGTTCCCTTAGACAAGTGTCTGCATGGGTTTGGGGAAGCAGCAGGTGCCGTGGCTGGCTGCTCAGCAGCCTCTAAGAAGAAAGAGTGGTATATCAGCAAACAAGGATGCAGGAAAGCACAGAGGCGGGTGGGTTTGTGAAACAGGAGCAAGTCCTGCAGCTCCCAACTTTCATGCTAGTCCTCATCAGAGCTCCTACCTTAGAGGAGACAATGGGCAGCCGTGTGTGAAGATGGTTTTTCCAGCTGACATCACCCAGGGTCTGTCTGACCATGAGTGGTGTGAGGCCACAGACACACCACAGAGTTGGAGAGTGGGGATGTTGGCAGGAGTCTGGCACTCTCACCTTGGCTGTGGGTATGGCAACATGTTTGGAGACCCCTCCATAGTCTGGTGGTAGATGGATTGTACCTTGGAGGTAACGGTTTTCCATCCTTGTTGAAGTCAATTCATGCTCCAGGAGTAGGCTTGCCTGTCCTGCCCACAGTGTCTCTGTCAGCCACAGCATCCAAGTCTTCCCAGAATGCATGGTGGACTGTCATGGTGTGTGACATGTTTACCTCCAAACCAGGAACCCATTTTATAGCTAAGAAGAGAAAGAGATCTGTAGGGCAAAGTTACTCCTACTTTCCATTAACAGGATATTGAATCTGGGAAAGAACAGAAGCCTATAAAAATGAAAAATGAAATAATAAGGTCTTAAAAACTAGAAAATGTGATAGAATAATGCAAAACTAAATGGAAGGATTGGAAGATAAAATTTCAGAACTTCTAGGGAATAAAACCAAAGCACTGAGATGAAAAACAAGGATGATCTACAGGAACATGCAGGAACAGTGCTGAAAATTTGGCATATCACTAATTCAACTTCCAAAGAGAATAGAGAAAACGGAGGGAACAAAGCATCAAAAAATTCAAATAAATATTTAGTATTACTCAGGGACACATGTTAAGAAATTGCCTATTGATTTCTTATGGATGAATACAGTTTCATAGAAAGTTTGTAGAGGTGCAAAATATTTCAGGTTTGGGGGAGAGTGCTACAAACTTCTAAAGAAAGGTTGTACAAAGGTATTTTTATAATCATCATAGTTTAAACTCTGGATACTGATGACCACTGATCAGATCAAAGTCATGTTATCACACCATGTTGAGACACCACGTTTGTGAGCAGAGCAAGTGTGTGAGTAGGGGAAACCAAGAGACCCAAACACGAACCTCCAGAAAATAATGTGCTGACACATGCATGTTATTTAGAAATATGGAAGAAAATATCAAAATAGTTAGCCCTGATGAACCATGACTCCTCAAAAAGACTGGGGGCAAAGCTGGTTATCTGAGTATAACCAAGGTCCTCAGATCTAGGTAATAAGGGGAAATGTTGAAGCAAACTGATTAGAATGGAGCAAGAGGACACTCCCAGGGCTCTGGGCTTGGGTTAGATGAATCTGGACTGTATCTTGTAAGCTATGGCTGGATTGGGACAAAGTTTACAGACCACAGATCCAAGCTGAGGGCCTCCAGGTTGGGATGAGGAAGCAGTTCTTCTGCATGTGCAACGGCCCCCGTGGGATTCATGGTCTGCTCCTGCACCAGCATTTCCTAAATCAAGGGCCTCCTGATGTTACTATGTGGGAGTAAGCTTACTGATCGCACTTTTTATTTTGTTGATATGTGGGACTTTATTTCATTTATTTTTATTGGTGCATTACAATTATGCATAGCAATGGGATTCTTCATGCCTTCTTCATTCATTCACATAACATAATCAGACCAATTTCCTTTCCCACCACCTTCTCCTTCCTTTCCCTCTTCTCTCCCCAATCTGCTTGCTCTGCTCTACTGATCCCCATTCCATGTTTATTATTTTAAGTAGTGCATTATAATTACATACAAGCAGGACTCCTGGTAACTGACAGATTCCATTCCTGCCCTCCTCCCTTCTTACCTTCTTCAACTCAATTGGTCTCCTTTCTGTTTTCCTGGGATCCCCATTGTTCTATTTTTTTTTCTTTTTTATCTCTCCAGTTTCCACGTAGGAGAGAAACCTTTACCCCTTGACTTTCTGGGCCTGGCTTATTTAATTCAGCTTGACATTTCAATGCTATCTCGTTTGTCACTTCAAAAGATTACAAAATACTTGAGGCAAGAGGCAAGACATATTTTATTTCTATTCTTTGTAACATGCAGGTATTTGGTTCTATATGTATTTTTAAGTGACCAACTAGTTCACGTGTGTTTTACCTTTGCTTTCTGTGACCAATTCTTTAATCTGTTTGCCATAAGCTTTTCTTTTATTTTTCTTTACCCTTTTTTCCTGAGGAATTTTTGTCTTTCCACGACTTCTCCCCTCTGGTGACCCTGGGCTTCTCCTAAAGCTGTTCTTTCTCTGCTTTCTCTCTTTTCCTTCATATGCTGCCTGGAAGACAACTTTCAAAGATAACATGCGATAGTCACACTTGGACATTTGAAGTTACCAAGATCAAGTGTGAGCAAGCCCTTCTGAGCAGACATGGGTAATAACCTTAAGAACAAGGGAAAGTCTTTATAAATGCTGCATTTAACAGTTAAGTAATTGAAAATGTAAACTTAATGAAATGGAGTTTGCATCATAGCTCATTTCCATATATCTTATTTAAAATAATGTTTTTAAACTTGAAAGAAAATTTATAGTCATTGAAGGTAATGATATTGTCATTGATATTCCAATTCTAATTAGTGATCTTTTGAAATTTTCATGTATTGACACTAGAGGAAATGGATAGAAAACAATGTAAAGTGCCGAACAACATTAGCAGTGAGTTAATTATGGGTTAATTATGGGTGGGATGCCTAAGCCTTCATCAGATTAAACACTTTGGCACACTGGGGACTTGGAACTTTCCCAGGGTGTGTGACGGTCAATACAACAGACAATACTGTTCCAAGAGACTGTTTCTCTTGCCTTTCAGTAGGACATGCTGTTTACTGGGCATGGTCACTGATCATTAATCATCAGCATCCGTCTGCATGAGTGGCTGGGTTCCCAGCACCCACCCACTGTGGTCTCCACAGCCCCTTGGTAAGAAGCCAATTCAATCTGTTGATTTCATCAGGTAAAGATTTTGTATTTTGGTTTTATATCTCTCATGAACACTTCATCTTTTTTTTCTATTAACCTAGTGAACTTAAATCTAGAAGTAATTTAGAAGGGCTGGGCATGGTGGCACATGACCCTTCCTAGTGACCTCGGAGGCTGAGGCAAGAGGAGGGCAAGTCCTACTCCATCCTCTGCAGTTTTGTGAGATCCTGTATCAAAAAGGAAAAACAAGAGCTGGGAATATAGCTCAGTAGTGAAGTACCCCTGGGGTTCAATCCTCAGCACCAAAGAAGAAAAAAGAAACATTTTAGAAGAGACAAAGAATTTGAGTTTGAGTCTAAATACTAAACTACATTTTACTTCTGATGTAAAGATTAAAGTGCAGGATTTTTTTAAGAAAAGAAACTAAAGGTGTGTTTCACGTTACAATTCATTTTATTTGCTTTCTTGTTCTAGCAGTCTGATGTCATATTTTTCATTCATGAGATTACTCTTTTTTAAAATTTTTCCTTTCACTGACTTATTTTGTACTTTAAAATTTTGATGAGCTCCAGTTAATTCTCAATATCCCAAATATCACTTTCTAAATTATTTCAAGTATTATTTAAAAAAAATATTAAAAATGCATTTCTTCTTCAAATCTCTGAAGTTTGTCAGGGGACTAGAATCACCATGGGGACATTTAAACAATACTACTTTCTGAGCCCACAGATTGATTTAATTCATAAAGACAACCAAGCCGTCTTGAGAGATTCTGACGCACATTCAAGGCTGAGAGCCACTACAAATCCCTGGCTTTGCCATTATTTTCCAGGACTGTGTGGGGATCACTCTCAGGCCTCAGGACAGGGAGACTGGCTGGTTCTGGAAACCCCCCATCCAGGTGTGGCCTCTCGCTTCTCCTCCCTCCCTCCCTCCCTTTCCCAGCTTCCTCCCTCTCCCCTCCTCTTCTTCCTCTCACACTTACTGAGGAACTTAGTTCACATGCAACAGTTAGTTCATCTATCTACGGAGTCCACACTCAGAAATTTTCATTTCCTTCAAGAAATATGTGTCGCAGTCATCATCCACAGAAAGCTGTGAGTAAGTAATTCAAGAAGAGAAAAAAGAACACAAATAAGAAACTTAAAAATACCTCTTTGGGCCTGTTTGGCTTTATTTCTAACTTCCTTTGCAACAGTGGCCTTCCCTTTTCACTCTCCTGCTGACACCAGCTTGTGTGGCTCCAACATTAAGGAGGGATTTGCCAATTGTCCCTCTGGACACTACTGACCCGTGTCCCTGTAACAAGAGGCAGGAAAGATGTCTACTAGCCTGAGATTCAGTGGTTTTATTTGGCTAACAATTACTTCTACTTTTCTCTTTTTATTAATTCTGTTAATATATAATTGTAATTTATAAGTCTGCATCTTCCTGGTCCTTACATACTTGGGAAAATAAAATATAAGCATACTATATATGTTTGCCAAGGGTAAGAAAAAAGGGAAACACCATTTTTACCCATAAGGGCTCACAAATTTGCTCCCATGTATCCCTTGATAAACAAAGAATGAGGAAAACATGATCTAAGAAAACCTGGGTCCATCTGAGTGGAGCAGGAAGAAGTCAAGGAAAAGTAAGGACAAGAGGGAAAACGGATGTCTCCGGCTTCCAGAGGTCTTCGTGGTCTTAGGGCAGATGGTGGCAGGTGTGTCAAGAGGTTTAAAGGCACAGTGGTTAAGAAGTCAACATGGGGATAGCAATAAGCCATGCCAGAGAGGTTGCTGCAGGGCCTGGAGCCACGTCTTCCCAGCAGCATGACTGGGGGGACGGGCAGGGGTGAGGGGCTCGCAGATGCACGACCAAGGTCCAACCAACAACATAGGCATGAAAACTAGGCCCCTCAGCTGGGAGCAAGACAAGTGGGAACCACAAAGCAGGCTTAATTGGCTACTGATGTATGCATCATTAAGTCTGCTAATTATGTTACTTCAGTGTACAGGGCAATTTTATTACACTTTCCCTTTTCATATTATTATTTTTCTTAATATTTCTCTTTACACATTGGAACACACTTATGCTAGTCTTTTAATTTTGTGTTTTCTTTTCCATACGGAAAATTTTTAGAGACTAGGGAGCTAGTTGCATAGTTACTAGTTTATGTAAAATATACCATTATGAAAAAATTATGCTTCCCACAGAAAATGTTTTTTCTAAAGAAATAATTTTTTTCTGACTTTTTAAGTCAATTATGAAATACATCATCAGTATAGAAAGTATATGAAATGTGTACTAATGTTAAATTGCCAATGATTTAGAAACAAATAATTATGTAACGGCAAGATTATGCAACAAAATCCAGCTGCTAATTTTAACTACTAATTTTATTTTATTGACATTTCTTTGATTTATAATGTTGGGTGTATTGTTATGTAATTGTTGATCAATCCTCATTAGAATTATCCTGATTAAGTTTTTGGCCCCTTATTTGACTCACTTGTCTTTTTCTGAAAAATCCATGACTAGTTTTTATATTCTTTATAATAGTTGCTTATCACCTACTCCCTTGTATTTTCAGTTTCTTATTGATTTCATTAAATGAATAAATACTATTCATAATTTTAGTGTTTTTTAAATGAATTTTTATTGGTGCATTATAATTATGCATAATAGTCGGGGATTTATTGTGATATATTCATGTATACACATAATTTGGTCAATATAATCTGCATACATTACGAAACCACTTTATTCTTATTTTGACACTGTATTGACACTAAAATATCCATAAAAGTAATTTTGTTCTAAATTCTATATGGAAGGGCAAAAGTTTAATGATACTCAAAATGCATTTTAAAGATCCAGGTGTGTGTGTATAGATAGATAGATAGATAGATAGATAGATAGAGATAGAGATAGACTGTATATATCTACCCATATCTATCTATCTATCTATCTATCTATGTCTATATATATACTGTAGCCCACTGGGCAAGGATAGATAAATAGACCAATGGAACAGAGTAGAAAGTCCAGACACATAGGAATATATTGGTCCTTGCTATTCTACAGAACCTTATCCATTCATCTGTTGAAGGACACCTAGGTTGGTTGCATAGCTTGGCTATTGTGATTTGAGATGCCATAAACATTGATGTGGCTGTGTCACTGCAGTATGCTGATTTTAAGTCATTTTGGTATAGACCAAGGAGTGAGAAAACTAATGGATGAAACCGAAAAATATCATGCTAAGTGAAATAAGCCTGTCTCAAAAGCTAAAGGCCAAATGTTCCTTCTGATATGTGTATACTAACCCACACAAGAGAGAGTGGGGAGGTGAAGAACAGAAGTCCATTGGAATAGACAAAGGGAAACACAGTACTGATACTCAATGTAATTCATCAAGGTAGAAGTAGCCATTTTGTATATATCATGATTTTGTGTGAATTTTAGCTTTGCCCCATAGTTCAAAGGATAACACAGGTTGCAAGTGAAAATAATAGACTATCTTAATATCTGCAGATATTTTCTGAAAATCTATAGTCCTAATATTTATGAACAGTTACTCATCCAGTGAGGCCACACTGGCCATATGTGAAGCAAGGTAGGTAAAAAAGAACTGACACGGATTTCCTGTGACACAGCATTAAGGACAAACAATTTTTTATCTCTTTTTGGAAGAGAAAAAATAACAAGAAATTTCTTTACAATAACTCGGAAATAATTGGAAGATGTCTAAATAGGGTCAGTTCCTGTGGTCTGCACTAGCTGTGCTCCATAAGGTGGAGTGCTTAATGAGCTAACCCTGAACCAGTACTTCTCAGGAAACACAGAGTGCTATCCCACAAGCGTCTGGCCGCGTTTTCAACAAGTCAGCCCAGAAGCTTGCTCCATGTGTGCTTCTGTTTAAAAATACCTCACTGAGGATGAATTATTGATTCACTAACACTGCACTCCTGGCCAACAGCCCTGCGCTCCTGACAGAATGAAGCTGATCTAACACCTGTTAAGGCCTCCACAGCCTCCGGGCTTAGGGCAAAAGAGCACCCCTCAGCGCTCTGCTCAGGAGCTACCTTTAACCTTGCAACCACCATCAGGAAGCACAGAAAAGTGAAAATCTGGTGGAAAGTTTGCCCCAGGAAGGGGAAGGGCTTTTATTGCACAGCAGAGGAAAACGTGGAGGTGGGGCTGTGCTTGGGCGGCTTCAGCTCAGACCTGCATATCCACATCTGCTGCTCCCTGTCCTGCAGCTGTCCACACAAGGATCTAGAAACTGCCATCAATGTCATTGATGGTCACAAATAAATTTTGGTGAGTGGGAAAATGCACAAATGCTGAATCTACAAATAATGAGGATCAACTCCATTTTCATAGGTTTAAAACACAAAATTTGTCTTTCTATATAAAATGTCATCTGAACCAACCAGCTATTTTCTAATAGCTGGCTTACATAGGGAGACAAAGTAAAGACATCATCAAGCTAATGCAATAGATATTGATAAAAGAAGGGGACAATGGATTCAGGAATAGAATTACACGTTCTAAAACACTCGTCTGTGGTGGGATCATTATCAACCATGAATTCCAGGGCATTAGTCAGACATGCACACTACCATGCTGCATGGGTGTTCTCCCCACATATTCTTTAATCGACGAGCAAGCATACTTTGACTTTTTAGCTACTTGTGCCTTAATCTTCAGTACTAATCTTATTGTAGAATTAGGGTCACACATTTCCCATTTGGAGAAAAAAAAACTCACTTAAAAAATATGCAAACCCTCATCTTTAGGACACATTCCTGACTAAAGAGACCTGGCATGGGACTGCGCGTTGTAACACAGTGACATGTGAGAAGCATGACTCAGCTTTCATCCCAGGCAGGCTGGAGTGGCATCTGCACTCTTTTGCCATGACTTGGGGGCACAGAGGAGCCAACAAGGAACAGAGAGAGCCGAGAGGGGGTTCCCAGCAATGCTGAGGGCTCACCTTTTATGAGGAGGCATCGTGAGCCAATCTGAAGTGTTATAATTCTTCACAGAACCACATTCAAGTGATAAAAAGTAAAAGTTAATGATTTAATTATGGGATTCATCTTTTTGTACTCATCAACATGAATAATTAGTTGAGATCAGGCAGAATGTGTCTATGTTTTATTTTGTTTTTGCTTTACTTTGTTTATTAATTAAGAAATGAAAATCAAAGATCAAGGGTTAGAAAACTGTTCCTCAGTCTAGACTGCGGCTTTCTGGAGGATTTCCTCATTTTCATTATTGATTTATCGATTCAACAGGGATATACGGAGTGCCAACTGCTTGCGGGTATGTGTATGCTTCAAACAGATAATGTCGCTGCCATTATGAAGTTCCTATTCTGCTCTGAGGAAGGAAGATGATTCACTGATTTGCTGATGGAGTGGCAGTGAAAATGTGTTTACTTTCTAGTTTAATTGTTGTCTCCCATTTTCAGGAAACAAATCCACAAGCAGGACGACAGTGCTCACTGGGCGATATTGACAATTTCTTTCGAGCAGTCTTGGTAAGATTCGCCTATGACATGTGACAAATTATTCGTGGCCTCTTGTGATGATTTTTTAATTAACTGTGAGTGCAGATTATGTGTAAGCAGACCAAGATTTAGTACTACACATTATTTTAGCACGTGTTCAGTGATTTAAAAAAATAGTGTTTGTGTGTTGTCACGCTAGAGAGGACCATGACATGTATTGAGGAATTGAAAACCTTGTCGCCCTGTCATAAGACCAGCTGGCTGCCTGCCGACACAGAAATGAAAACTGAGATATTGCAGCTTGACTATTAAACGGCAGGGCAAGCCTCGGGGAGCAAAGAGTTTTTGTTTGTACAAGAAAATTGCTTGGTAGTGACAGAGATTCATTTCAGACTTCTCAGAAAGCTCTGTATGATTTCCCAAGAGATCTCTCCAGGGGTCATGGAAGAATGGGGAACACAAACCCTGGTCCTTCTGTTCTTGCTGGAAGGGAGGAAAATTAATAAGGGGAATTTGACTGCATCCATTGCACTCCTGAAAACAGCATTTTTAAGTGTTAAAGTTTTAAATATTTGAATACTCAATAAAAAGCAATCCACAAATGAGCTGATACAATGGTATAGTGGAATACCATGTAGCTGTTAAAAATGATTAAGGGGTTCTATGCGGTACTCTCTTGTAGAATCTCCTAATATACAGACAATTGAACAAATAAGGCAAAAAGGTAAGAGTTTGCTGAGCCTTGTGAAAAGTAGCAGATGTGTCTTTGTGTATGTGTGCAAATGTGTATACAGTCACACACAATTACAGAGATTCCCTGGCAAACCTGGGAGGGGCCGCCGCTGGAGTGGCTGAAGGCAGGGGAAGGGTGGCAGGAGAGTGCCTTTTACAATTTGCACCATTGGAAGGCAATAAAGTCTGGAAAATAATGAAATTTGAATTTAAAATTATTATGAGTGAAAAATATAAATTTGTTCATGTAATGAATGACTTTTTCCTGTATTTTTGTATATATTTGGTCATTAAATATTTAGGAATCACTTTAGTATCCATATTTTCTGTTCCAAGAGACATTAAGGGACATTTCCAAATTTATATATCATTAATTTTGAAAACTAAAATTCAGAAAGGACATTGTTGGAAATAATGGAAGTAATTCAGTGAGTGAAATGTTCTGATAAATATATTTAAGCAGAATGAGCCATTAAATTAACATTTTGAATTGTTTAAGTAATGTTTGTTCCTATTTTAACAACTCATGATTCACAACCATTTTAAAAGGTCCATTTAAGTTTGTTTAAAAACTTCCCTTAAATTACTAGATACAACTAATAATTTTTGATCTTTTTATTTACCCTCTTGAGTCATACTTCCAAGTGCCACATGATCACATCAGTTAGACCATTTCAACTAAAACAACTTAAGTATTGGAAAATCGTATTGTTTCCTCAGGGACAATAAAATGCATATTTACTTGAAGCAGAAGATAATTTAGATTACACACGAATTTTTGTATCGTGAAAACAGAGAAGAGCAAAAATAAAGCAATTTCTTATATAATAATTTCTGCTGTTAAATATAGAAACAATAAAAGAATAGAGAAATCTTAATTTTCCAGCCATCAAAGCAAAATGGATTGAGATGAGTGTCATCAACAGATGCCAAACAGTGTAAAGACTTTGCACAAGGCATTATTGAAGCAGGACCTGAACCCCACCTCCACGCATGCCTTGCAGTAGGAAGAACTGGGGTCCACCCAGCTAAGCCAGCACAGCATGACCAGCATTTCCATTGTGATGCAATGAAAAGAGCCATCTATCACCTCACATTGTGGATCAAGCATTGGTTGTGAGAAAACCACTCCTAAGTAAAATATTAGACAAACCCTGAACTTTGGAAGAAAGCAAATCAAACAGTAAGTCCTTGATTTAAAAAAAAAATCTATGTGACTCTTCCAGAGTAAAATTCAGTAATTAGATTAGACCATGTGTCTCTCAATTATATCTTGAATTAAATAGGAACAGTTCCACTAATACAATGGGCAATAAATAGATAAAATTTCAACAGGGAGCGATTTGAGATGCTATTTTAAGATTATTGTTAACTTCCTCATATGTAGTAGTGATGTTGCCATTATGTAAAGAAGATTTTTATGCCTAGAAAGTGAAAGCTGAAGTGTATGTACAGGTTAAGTATTATTCAGTCTGCAAATTACTACCAAATAATTATAATCAGTATTGGATTACACATACACATACACAATTGTATTCCTATGATTATTTATATATTTATATTTATACATGTGGAAATATGATAAATATAAACATAAACATAAAATATTTCTTCATATATATCACCACAGACCTTTCTGTGTGTGTACCTGTGTGCATAGTGTGTATGTGTGTGTGTCCATGCCCACATACACATACTGTAGATCCCGAAGGCTCATTTCTCTGTATCTCTTCATACACAAACTCCATGGCTTACTTTTCATGAATTAAAGAATCATCTGCATTTATAGAAAAGTGCAGATAAGATGGCCAGCCTGTTACTCGTGCTCTGGCCTTGCCAATTTTCTGTATATTAATCTGTGCCTGAGGTGCTGCCTTCTAGAGACTGTATCACTAGGATTCCTTTGCCATGGTATTCAAAAAAGTTACTGTTTGTCATAACACACAGGGGGTCTTGATTATCATCAGGTCAGCACTTTTGTGAAACCTTAGTGTATCACAGGTGGCCACGTGTGTATATACCTGGTGAGTGAGTCTCCATGAAGAAATAAAAAGCATAGATATTTTGCTTAACACTGACTCTGACATAACTATGCTTTCTGTAAACTGTATGGATTGGGATTCTAAAGTAAACTACTAGGTTCTCCTTAAGACACTGATCCGTCCACTGACCTGTGTGACCAGGCCTCTTGTTGGTCTGCAGCAGACCTGTGTGTGTGTGTGTGTGTGTGTGTGTGTAGTTTGTGTCCCCTGCTGTGTGTGTGTGTGTGTGCTGCCACACTCCATATTGTCCTCCACTGCACCCACGCTTAGGTGTACCACACCCTGGGATGTCGGAGGCCAGCGCTGACTCCAGCTTAGACACTCAAGCCTCTCTCTGAATGCTCATTGCGGATTGAAGACCGTCCAGCTCTACCTTTTAAAAAAATCTTCTTAATCTCTTTGGCCGTCCCTTGACATACCTCAGGACAGGCCACTTGCTCTCATGAATCTTTCCATCTCGCACCTGCGATTGGCCACCAGGATGCTGGGGAGAAAAGATCATTGTGCAGCTCTGAAGAGAGTCGTGGGCTCTGCCTGGGGTGCCACCGGCCCTTTGGTTTGGGCAAGGTATCCACAGGCTGCTGCCTGCTTCTTCTTTGCATCCACAAAGCCAGAAAGCTGTGGCCCCCCTGGTAGGCTCACTGAGAGGAGGAAAGGACACCGCAGAGGCGGCATGTGGTAAATCACCACTGCAGTTGCTGAGGGTGTGTTGCTGTGGCCATTATCATCATTAGTCACGTTGCTTTCTGAATGAAATCCCAGGTGAACGTGGATTTATCGTAGAAGAAAGGCGGCCACTCCATTAAGACCCCAACTCACAGCAGATGTGAGCTGCTGAACCACTCTGTGGCGTCCGGCTGAATCTGGCCTTGCTAAAAGACGACGCTTTCTTCTGTAAATATGAAATTATTTAAACCCACATCCTTTGAAAATTGAGACTACTTTACTAAATGCATTAAAAGATTGCTTATTAGTATTGAGATAATGTTAAGAGAAAACTATTTCAAGGAGTGTTTCCATAGACATCCTGCTGGCTGTATTTCAATGAACCTAGTGGATTAGTAATTGCATGCAGGGATATTTAGAAAAAATAATTAATGTTCATGAGCTTGTTTGAAACAATTGATGTTATACAGATTTTACTATTTTCTTGAACAAAATAACACACACCCTTGAGTTCATTTGCTACATGAAGTGAAACCATTTAAGCAACTAATTAACAAAAAGGTCAGTGCACAATGAATAAATCAACTTCCATCACTGAAAGATGTTTCTCAATCCATCTGTTGAAATTAAACCTTTTGGGTCTTCAAAGCATTTTTCCAAGTGTTTCTTTCTAATCCAAGTAGAAATGTTATTAATTTTTAGAATGTGATGACAAAAGATCACATGTCAATATTGAATAACACTCTAATTCTTCAGAGCTGAAATTTGTAAAGCTAATCATGCTTGGGAAAAATAAAATCACTAGACAATAGCATGACCTACTTTGAACCCAGCAAGAGTAAGTCTTGCCTGTTTGATATCCAGGGAGATCATCTGAATACCTTCTGCTCCCCATGACAAAAGTGCTTTGGTAATCCTCACAAAATGTGCCATGTGTTTCAAAAGAGCTAGAAACATTGCTTTGTCTCCACTTTTTCCTTTCTTATTAGCTTATTTGTTACTTGAGCTCTATTACATCAATAATGCTGGGCCAGTAAGGACACCTCACTTCAAATAGGACACTAATCTCCAGGATATATTAAGACCTCAAAAAACTTAGCACCAAAAACCAAAACCAAAACAAACAAACAAACAACAAATAACACAATTAATAAGTTGGCTAAGGAATGGAACAGACACTTCTCAGGAGAAGATATACAATCCATCAACAAATATGTATAAAAAATGATCAATAGCTCTAGTAATTAGAGAAGTGCAAATCAAAAGTACTCTAAGATTTCACGTCACTCCTGTCAGAATGGCAGTTATCAAGAATATAAGCAACAAGAAGTGTTGGAGAGGATGTGTGGGGGGATAATGAAATGTTAGGCAGGTTTCACAAACATGTTGAGATAATATCAAGTTCCTCCAAATCCCTACAAGAAGTTTAACTATGTTCAAGAGTTTCTATCACCACCTAAAAATTTGAACTTTGATCTTATGGTTACAGTATGCTATTATATTAGTTTACATAAATAATCATCAAGTACATTAATTACTACTTTTATCTAAACTGTCTGCACAAGTCACAACTTTGGCATCTGCCACAAATTTAGTTTTTATGTTTTTGAGACCTTCATTTGTTTCAAACTAGCAACTCAGAATAGAAAAATGAATATCAGACTTGAGAGTGCTACTCAAATGTAGTCAAATATTTTGTATGACTGGTACCAATTACACATTATTGCACCTCACAGATCATACTTCTTTAAATATTAGATTCATATGAGAAGCAACCACATGGATGCTGAACTCTACAGACAACACACTCATTCCTCTCTGTGCATGGTACCAACTCTGCCCTCTGAATGGACTCTGATAATACTGTCCTTAGAGGCAATGAGGATCATTTGAAATTAGGGATTCTCTTTCAGTTTGAGAATCAGCCCTTGATGCCTCTCTCAACTTGTTCCTCTAACGCATGTGAAGATGTTTGTAAGGAATTCAGAATCCCTATGTTCCAAAACACTGATAATACTCAGACATCATGTTGTAGGGACAGATGAGGCAAGGCACTGAAGTTAACAGGAAACGTTTTATTTGGCTGCCACCAGGTTCAGAGGGCACAGCTTTTGCTGTGATCAATCAATCTCCTGAACCCCGAGTTCAGGGAGTTTCAGAACTTTATACCCAGCATGTAAGGGGAGGGGCTCAGAAATTCACAGTCTGCAGAAGTTCACATAAAAGCAGGTTTTTCTTTCACTGTTTTGGGCAAGTTAACCCTCAAGGACAACCCCTGAGAAGGGGAGAGAGCTGCTTCTCCTCTTTCTTTCCTCCCTCTGCCAGCTGTTACCATGGAGCCCAACTGGGTAACTTAAAAATGTAGACATCTCTGTGAAGCCCAGCTCAAGGCCAGAGGCCTTGTTTGCACATTTCTACAAACTACTATACTGGATACATTTGTGAAAATCTAGTAAGGGGGTGTCCAGCACCTGGAATGCTGATTTCTTCCTGGCCAGTGGCCAAGCAAAACAGGGCAACATGAAGATAGGAAGTTTATCTACAGTGAACTCTTTTGCTGACAGTCCTAAAATCAGCCATAGGGAAGATTTCTGGGGAAGCCCCATTAAGACTTTTCTGTGGAGAAAGGGGGTGCCAGTACAGTCAGAGATTATAAGGATCATCTAAACGATAAGGTGCATGAACTAAAGTAAGAGATCCTTGAAGACTTCATCATCCATGAACTAAGTAACTTCATGCATTATTAACTAAAAATGGAAAGATACTTTCTGCCTGATTTTCCCACCATCTGTCACCTGAGACACATATCAATGCTCCTCTCCACGCTTTTCACTTCATGTCCTCAAAGCCCTGTCCCTATCTCTAGAAACAGGTCGCCCCAGCAGAGGTGGGTTTCTTGGCCTCCAGAAGTCACAGGGAACACCACCTTGTCAGAGGCGTAGTGGGCAGGGGACCACAGGTCATAGTTTCAGGGTTTCTTGATATGGATGTTGTGGATAGGTCTTTGCAGTTAGAAAGGTGACATTGGAAACATGTTGGTCCATAAGATCTTAGGCTTCATGGACCCAGCAACAGGAAGCTCTTGAGGCAAGTCTTGCCAAGGGAAATGTTCACCAGCAGGTGCCTTGTCTGGTGAACAAGCTTTGTCCCGGGTGAGAGCTGTCTTCCCAGGGGTTAAGGATCGCTCTGGGTAGATGGTTCTACAGAAACATCGCAAAGTAAAATCAAAGGTACTTACTGCTTTGTAGGTTTCTCTTCCTGATGAGAATTTCCTAGAAGAGTGGTCTCCAAGCTTGGACTTGGTGTTGGCTCTCACTGCGCTGCCATTCCAAGGGGGCCCCACGGTGTGTCCTGCTCACCTTGCTCACCCTCCTTGCTCCCCTCAGTACTCAGACCCAGCTGAAATTCCCAGACCCTGTAAATGAAAAGAGAGGGCCCAGGTGGTATTTTCCTCTGATCCTCTAATAAAACATTATAAAGTGGAACAAAATAAATAAATGAGGAACATACTGGCTGTGACTTATTTTTAAATTATCAGTATCATGAAATAATTAAGCAATGGGGATATAAGGGAAAATATTCCTTCAAAAGAACAATTTGCAAGAGGAAACCATAACAGAGGCCCCCTAACACCCCACCTTTTCCCACTGTCATGTCTGCTTACAGGGACCTGCTTCATATCAAACACTGGCAGGAGCCAGGAGGCAGGAAAACATTTTTGGTTTTGAGGATTAGCACCTGCTTTGGTTTAATTGTCACTTGGTTGTGGACAATTTAGAGAGCATTTTAGTGAATAAATTTTAATGTCTTTAATATTGCAAAGAGGAATGAGAGAAAAGGGACATTGATAGGAATTATGAGACATTGCCATCAATAACAGATCAATAACAGATCATGATTTGGGTGTTTGAAGCTCTACAGTGAATACTATACAGTGAATAAGGTTTATATAACTTATGCACTAATATAAAACTTTTTCCACATAAGTAAAACACAACATTCAAAGTTAAACACTAAATGCTTTGGAAAATAAATATCCTTGACTGGTGAACACCCATCATGAGTCATTACAAGAAAACCAATAACAGTCAATCTGCCTGAATTCCTAAAAGCTGAATAATACACCTAGGACCATTAGAAAATCGCAAAATTCCCTGTGACGGGTGCACGTTTAAGTGAAACGCCTGCAAGTTAAACATGATTTCCCTAAGAAACCCCCTTGTAGAAGATACCAGCATGCAGATGCTCCCTGCTGAAATGGTGGGAGGAGAAAAACCCAGGGGCTGGGTCACACATCATGTTTCAAATCAAGCAGCCCACTTCAAAAATATTCCTTCTTGATGATGGGAGGAATGTGAGGCTGCTGCTGTCCTGAAGCCAAAACCAATATAAAGGTCAACATTTGGAGGACAAGGAGCAAAGACTTGATAAGGATCTACAATATCGATAGCAATACTGCTGTCCTGTTGTTGTAGACATCAATACTTATGCCTAATTCATGAAGCTGTAACAACAATATTAATGTAAGAAATATTTGGGCAAAGTGGAGCAAGATGATTTTAATAATCTTTCATTATTTAGAGGCTAAAAATGAAGATTAATTTTAGTCGTCAATAATTTAGAGTGATTAAATTTTGTCTTGAATAATTTAAGAATGCAGGAAACTTCAAGGGTAACTAAGAATCAATGTAGAGTTTATAAGTTATGAACTACATGAACATGAAGTAAAAAATATGAAGTAGAAAGGGGAGAAAGAAACAAAGAGGAGAAAAATGCAATTATCTGGAACTACCATCTCTAAAAGAAGAAAATGACAAATTTATCATTTATAAAAGCTTGTTAAAGCTGACAAAAATACTCGAGGGTAAAGGAGATTTAAATAACACACAGAAATCTAATTGAACAAATGTACATAGAAATGTGTACTGCGTGACTTTTTCCAAAGTAAAAATATCACAAAAATCGTATATGTAGTAGGCCACAAGTATTTAAAAAAATTTGAAGATTAGTGTCTTACAGGTTAGTCCTTTGATCAGAATGAAGTAGTCAGAAGTCAGCAACCCAAAGGTAAGTGATGATTGAACATCAGAGGGAAACCGTACATTAAAGTGTTTCATGGATCAGGTTGGAAGTCAAATGGAAATTATTTTATACACACTCCTTGAACTCCAAATCCAGCTGATCCCAGGCTTCAAAGACTTCCCTAATTCATCCAGAGTGGCTTCTAAATCCTGGTAAACCTCTCCCTTCATTTCCTCAATGTGATACACTATTAAGATTCTGTCAAGGTCGTTTTCTCAGTTGCTGCACTAAATCTAATAAACTTAGTTTTGCTTGATTAATGTGTTTTTCTGAAGCCTTCTGGGGAGTCAACATTTGACAGAAGGCATTTCATCTAAAATTACGTTAAGGCATCTTAATAGATGAGCATTACCTGAACCCTGGCTTTCTGTGTATTCAGTGAGTTGGGAAGAATGGGATTCACATGGTTAATATTCTTCTGCTTATGTATGAGAAGTGGAGCTTAAATCTTTTCCCACTAAAAGTAATCAAAAAGTGACAATGCTACCTAAAAAGACATCAGTGATGTCGTTAAATACATTATGGAAATTTAAAACTTTAGTTGCATACATTTAAATAATTGATAATTCAGGTTGAAAAGCAATTATGCAAATATCCAAGCAAAGAAGTCAGAAAGAAATAGAAAAATACAATCAGTGGAGAAAGAAAATAGTAATAAGAGAAAAAAGATGTAAAATAGAAATCAAAAGACATGTTAGAAAAAATCAAAAATGACTCTGCATGCACTAAAATACTTTAAAAGCAAGACCACTTTTTCTAAATTGATAAAGCAACTTATAAATTTAAAATATGACTGATGAAAAGGAGTCAAAGTCAGTTAGCCTGAAATTGAGGCCTTTCAGAAAGTTGTAGTCCTTCCTCAGTGGTCTCCAAAATATAAGACACAATCCAACTTCTCTTCCTAGAGACTGAGTCCATCCATTAGAGACCTAGAGAAAGGAAGTCCCTGTGCTGAAAGAACTCATAATAGCAAAGCTTGCCTGGTGCCTCTTTACCATTACATCTGGTCCTGACCTTTCAAAGCCTTTTCCCAGTTTCAGCTGTTAATTCTCTGCTTCTAGAATGGAGAGTGCAAGCTCACTATGACAGGTGAATGTGTAATTTAGTAGCCACAGATATGAGCATGTGTGGGATGCATGTGTGGGATGCACCTTACATGACTGTTTGCTTTGCCATCCATCCACCCAACCATCCATGCACCCATCCATCCACCCATCCACCCATCCATCTATCCATCCAATCCATCTATCCATCCATCCATCCATCATTTAACATTTTTTTATTTTTGTTATTGAGCCCAAGAGTATAAACACCACAGGGACAAATAACAAAAGACATGATTTGGAAGTTGATATTCCAATAAACAATAAAAGAAACATTCATAAGCTCAATTAAAAGTACAAAGAGAGTCTGTTCTTAATATTCATCTAACTTTTATATGGAAATCAGAGTCTTTGCTGTCCTGGGCAAACTCGGCATTCTTCTTCTCTTATTGGCACAAAGAGTCAAATGTTGACCTCTTCTCAATGGGGTACCACTGTCTGAAAGAGGCTGAATTGTGAGGGGAGGTTGAATATTTTCTATTCAGGCATAGAAATATGACTCAGATTATGCATACTAGAATTTGATGATCTAAATATCCATCACATCTTCATCAAATATTGATTTAAGCCTTAACTTTGTATATCAATGCTATGGGAATTTTTATGTGTTGGGTTTGTTGTGTCCCCCAAAAGCTCATGTATGAGACAATGCAAGAGTGTTCAGAGGTGAAATAATTAAGTTATGAGAGTGAATAAATCCACTAATTGGGATGAGTTGGGTGTTAACTATAGGCAGGCAGGTTATGGCTGGAGGAAGGAGGACCCTGTGGGAATGACCTTGGGGTTCGAATCTTGTCCCTGGTGAGTGAGGCTTTCTCTGTTTCCCTGCGGCCATGTCCTGAGCTGCTGCCCTCTGTCATGCCCTCTGCCATGATACTCTGTCTGACTGAAGCCCAGAGCTATGAAGTTCACTGACCATGGGCTGAACCTCTGAAACCATTCGCCCCAAATGAAGTTTTCTTCCACCAATTGTTTTTTTCATTTCATTTGGTCACAGCAGCACAAAAGCTGATGAAAAGAGCAATACTCAGCATTCTTTTGCTTTGGCATACACTGTCACCCAGGGAAAAATATTTGAAAGAAAAATCTTGGATTTATGAATATGTGCATAAATATTATAGAATAGCCCTGAAATTATTCCTGCTTCTTAAACAATATGTGTCCATATTAAGGAAGTAGTCCTAGACAATCATAGCCATTGATTTTGAGAGGTATTTTTTTAAAATGAAGAATGGTATTTTAAATGATAAATATTTTCCCTATACGTTTTTTGGAAATTCCCTTTTTGTCCTGTTTTCTATAAAGTAATTTTTCATATTCTTACAGATTTTTGTATTGGATTTTTCTTTTTATTATTTTTTCTTCTGAGCACTTCATGAATAAAGCATTTACCTTAGGATAAGTAAAAATTTTTTGAGTCTTATTTAATTTTTTGTACGCAATTGCAAGTTTTTCTCTCATAGATTCTACCCTATGGAGATGATTTTTATTTTTTCCTTTATCATTTCCTGTCTTTCTGGGAAACTCTTAGACATTTGGGAATTAAACAAGTTGTTTCTAGTATTTTGAAATAACTTTTATTTCGCTTCATTTAAAATATTTAAATGGTGAGAACATTATTCTGCTGAGGTGAACCGATCTTGTTTATACTTATTAATGAATAAAAAGCTACATACCTTTTGTTGGGAGACATATTTGTTGTTGAATACTCACCTTTCTTCATTTCATCTAACATCTTTATTTTTATTGATTTATTTTTAAAATCACATCTTGATGGACAATAATTGCATAAGTTTATGGGGTACAATTTGATGTTTTGCTACATGTTTGCACTGCAGAGTGATTTAAATCAAACTACTGAAATCCATCACTCATATGCTTTTGTGTATGAGGAAACATTTAAAATCCACCTTTTTAAAGCCACTTCCAAATACACATCATAGCTTGGATCTTGATTGTCCCCACTAAGGCCCACGTGTTAAAGGCTCATGCACCAACTTGGCCCAGTGCAGAGGCCGTGGGACCTAGGAGAGCTGGTACCCAGCGGGAGGTTGCTGGTGGTCAGGGGCACTTCCTTGAAAGCTTCATGGGACTCCTTCCTTTCTCTGCTTGTTGGCCACTGGGAGGTAAGAGGTAAGCAGCTTCCTCCAGCACACACTCCCGGCCACGGTGTCCACCTGGCCACTGGCCCATGAGCAATAGAGCCAACCAACCATGGACTGAAATATTCAAAACTATGAGCCAAAACAAACCTTTTCTCTTATTTAGTTGACTAATCTTTTGTTATAGTATTGAAAAGCTAACAAAATGCAATGCATAATTATTTATTATGTCACCAATTTGAATTCTACCAAAGTCGTGGATACATTTGTGTAACAGGTCACATTCTCCAACATTGACCACACAAATCTATGTACATTCCAATACTTGAACCTCTTTTTATGTGACTTTGATTCTTTGCTCTTTGAATCTGGACAGATCTTTGTATCCAACTGGACTGTTAGACTAGGGTAGAGGGATGCCATGTTACTTCTAGGCTGGGTCCTAAAGTTTCTGCCTGCATTCTCTCTCTTGCTTGCTCATTTGGAATTCAGTTACCCTAAAAACACCAATGGAGAAGAGCTGGGGGAATTACAGTCAGAAGTTTGAGACTTCCTATTCCAGGGCCAGGGAAGTTAGAGGCCCTGGAGATGGTTCCACACTTCTAGTCTTTCCTACTCACACAAAGAGAAGCTCAGAGGAGCTGCGTTCTGAGCGCATGTTGCATATCTCTCATTTGAAATTAATTGTGAAGTGGTTTGTTTCTACGGCAATAAAACTGGAACAAGTCCTTTATATCTTTCATATTTTCTGTTGTAACTTATTGATCAGCATTTTTTTCTTTCAAATTTCAAAATTACCTTTAAAAAGTCAAACCTCATGAGAAAGAATTTTCCACTTACTAAAACTATCTTAGAATTTTTGCTTTTTCTTGTTTATGTTTTTCCTTTAGACAAGCAAATTAACTTGATGCCTCCGAGCAAAACAAAAAACCAAAACAAGCAAACACATGCTTGGGGTAAATTGTTGTCCTGTTGAATGCTAAAAACAATTACAGATAATTGTCAGCATCATCCTAGGAGCTCCAAGAGCAAGTTAAGCTTTAAAATTTGTTTACAACATTTTTTTAATTTAAAAGGAAGGTTTTTAAGAAGTGTTTATGTAAGTTGTTTTAGGATAGACTATTTCCTGGCAGTCAGAATGCTCAATGAATTGAGCTATTATTATAGGCTTGTGACTTTCCACTTTGCCTTGGGTGAGACAATATTTCTTTAACTGTTCTAAGTGGCATATTTAATTATATGATATTTAAATGGCTATTTACATTTTAACTATTAAATTTTGCTTATTAATTTTGTTAACTAGTCTCCTCATTACATTCTCTTTCTACTTATAATATTTTAGATGCTTCATTATGGGTTTTCAGTTACAAAATCAAGATATAAAACAAAGTATTTTGTGCTTGCTTTATCAATTTTGCTGGCTTGGTAAAAACAAAAGTAAGTCATCCCCCTTTCATAGTCTTAATTTAAAAAAAAAAAGTGTTGCAGTTTTTTCTTCTATATGGCTATGACTTGAGTAACATGCAAGGCCCCATTAAGGTCAGTAATCTGAGCATCTGTTCTTTCTGCTTCTGAGGTCAGCACTGACAGAGATCTTCAGGTTTAGTTAAGAGAATCCTAATTGTCTTTATGTATATAGAATTATGATGTGTGTGTGTGCAATGATAAAAGTGACTATCTCAACTTAATTTTTAAATACCAACTTTTAAACTATAGCTGTAGAATCTGCTTAAACCTAATGAAAGAATTGTGAATATATAAAATATTTAACACAGAAACAGATATATAATAAGCAGTAAGTTTAAATATTAGCCATAACATATTTATTGGTATGTATGTTTTTTAGTTTATTTTGAAAGACTGATATTCACCTAAATGCTTTCATTTTATATATTTTCATATTTTTGTTGCTTTATGATTTATTAGTCAATGATGATGGACCACCTTCAAGCTATGGTTATTTAGATGGTTAAATTGTTCTGTTTATTAGGCTTGGATCTAGGAATTTCACCTGCAAAGCTCATGACTTAGGCAGTGAAGACATGTCCAGACGTGAAATGACTAGATTAAGGGCCCTTTTCATCATCAATAAATTAATAATTTAAATGGATTGCTGGGTGGTGACTTGAGGCAGGTGGGAGGAGGAAGCAGGTGCAGGGGACATGTGTGTCTTGCGTGGCTCCTCCGTCTCTGCTTCCCGGCTGCCACCATCTGAGCAGATTTCCTCTGCCACGCTCTACGTCTCTCTGCCTTCCTCAGGCCCAGAGCAGTGGAGTCCACCCTCCAGGGCCTGAATCTCAGAACCGTGAGCCCAGATAAACTTTTCCTTTTTGACCATTATGATGAAGAGCTGACCATCACAGTGTTATAGGTGGGTTTACATTAAAAAACCATGTTATAAAAATGTTTATAAGACCCTAGATGGTTTCAAACTTTGACATACTGAGGAAAATTCTTCCTTAATAAGGCAGAAAGAACATTTTTTATGAATCATGTGGGAGAGCATGTGTTATTTTAAACTTACATCACTTTTTTGAAATGATTTGTGAATTTCATATCAGGGAATAAGTAACACTGTAAATTCTGTAGACTCCTGATATATATCCCCCCAAATTGGCAAATAAATATTGTCAGATACATAGTTTTCAAATACATTCTCCAATTTTGTAAGGTTTGTCTTTTTCTTCCTCATATGAGCTCTCAGACTGTATTAGGGATTAATTTTGATGTGGTGCAATTTATCAACTCTTCATTTTAGGGATCATCACAATGGTGTCAAGTATAAAGAATTCTTTGCTTCACCACAGATCTCTAAAATTTCCTCCTATGTATTTTTTCTCTAACCTTTACTCTTAACATTTTACATTTAACTTCATCATTCATTTTGACTTAAGATGTGAAGTAGATGAGGTTTTTTTTTTTTGTTTGCCTATGGGCATTTAATTGCTACAACAGCATTATTAAAAGAAGCTATGCTTTTTCCAATGAGTAGCTTTCATATGTTTCAAATAAATATTTATGTTCATGTATTTTTTGGTCTTTTACTATGTTCCATTGAAATATATGCCTATCTCTCCATCAATATTACTCAATCTTTATTACTATATATTAATATTGAAATCAGGTAGAAAAATTTTTTCCTCTTCATTGTTCTTTTTTAAAATGATTTTAGCTACTCTAGTTTATTTTATTATAAAATTTTATATAATCTCAGCTATATGTACAATCTTTTTGGGATTTTGATCTGATGAGAAACAATGTATTTAGTATACTGACTCAATCAATGAACATAGTATATCTCCTCATTGATTCAGACTTATTTTTTTATAAGGATTTTCTTTTCCTCATATAGATCTTCTTAGATTATACAAAATGATGACCTTTTTGTCCTTGTAGAAAATATAAATAGTTCTATTTCAAATTTCAGGTTCCATATATTAATTTTTAGCATTCAGATATGACAGTGATTTTCAGGTTGATTTTTCATTCTTCTCATTCAGGTAACAAACATGTTTCTATTTTGTACTATTGAGACATACACTTTTTTTCCTGACTCTCACGAGTTATTTTCAGCACTTTAAAATATTTTACTATGTCGTCTCTCTTATTGTGTCAATTTTACTTCTTTTAAGCATTTTCCCACTGTCATAGAGTGACATTTGGCCTAATCAAAATCTACCATTCTTATCCCTTGGCTTCCACTGACTCCATCCCAGTTGGATGAGGGTGTAAGTTCCTCATTAATTCTGGGTGGGGTAGAAATTTAGGTCCCCCCTTGGTTTCTCCTGGAGGTAGGATAGGAGGTGGGAGGCTTGTCTCCCTACCTGTTCTGTAGGATGATTGCGAAATGACTGGAAAGGCCTTGGCTAATGAGGACTAGCTGAGGCACTGCTTCTTCTGTCCTGCTTGCCTGGAGTAGGAATAGTTATTGCCGAAAAGTCTTCTGTCACCCTCCACTGTCCCTTTCCCCTTTAGCAAAGAGATATGAGTTTTATTGGGGTCCCAAGATTGCTCATTTCTTCATCCCCAATTCTGGGACTTTCATCTGAGTTGTTATATTTTGGATCTGAAACATCCCATTTCCAAGACATTTCCAAAGTCTTAAGTGTTGAAGTCTTGCTCTCCAATGCAGAAGTGTTCAGAGGTGAGTCATTGGAAAATGGCTGGATCATGAGGGCTCCAACCTCATCAGTCGGTTAATCCATTGATGAATTCTTAACTTAATGGGCTATTGGAACTTATTGCGAAATTAGAGAAGTGGTGCCTTTTAGAAGAAGTGGGTCACTGTATATTTTATATTTTGTTCATGGTCAATTTCTTTCTATCTATCAATCTATCTATTTATGTATCTACTTATCTATCTCCCTTCTAGATTCCATGATGTGAGCACCATGTTCTGCAACCACCTCACCACATGCCCAGAAACAACAGATTCACATGCCCATCAGATTCACATGAAACTTCTGATTCTATGAGCCAAATAGATGTTTTCTCTTTTAAGTCAATTACTTTCATGTATTTTATTGCAGCAATAGAAATCTGACTTAACACTTGAGCCAAAAAGAAAACCCAAGTAGATCACTATTAATAACTGGGTGTAGGGGGAGAGGTTCCAGCCTTACTGATAGGGAGAAAGATGTTTACATGAATGTTTTATTTAAAAAGAGAGATAGCTTTCTGTAAAAGGAAATTCCATGTCCATATTGCTAATGTTCTGAGGTAGCTGTTATTTCCTGAAACATCTGTGCACATTCTGATACTATCAGAAGTTATCTCATGTTTCATTTTGTTATTCTCTACTTCATGCAGATTTCTAGAACAGAAGTTATGAAATGCATAAAATTGAATTTGGTTGTGATTCAGGACTGTTATTATCTATGTCTTCTCACATTTTTGTTGTCTGGTTAAGGATTGTTGAGGACCATCCGTGCGCTATGTGTGAACCAAAATCGGCATTGCAGCCAGTGAATAGTAGAACCTGGTACCTCGGAACTTCCAGTGGAAATTTCTTGTGGCCAAGACCACCCAGACACATGGGACCCCTATTCAGCTCTTCCTGGTCCCACACAGCACTGGAGATGGTGTGACCTGCTGCAGCCACACAGCCTCTCATCCAAGATGCCAATCAAGGTGCTGACTGCTAGACATCTTAAAGCAACACTCTGCCCCTGAAACCTTATTCCTGCCTTTATTGTACCCCCTTAAATAAACCATGGGAGCCATTTTCTAATTGTCCAGCTCCAGCTCCTGTGTGGGCTGGATCTGCTTCAAAATGTAATTCTGACACTGCCTTTTGTTCTTCACTAATTATTTCTGACTTATTTTCTCCAGTGGCTTATACCCTCCCAGACAGGAAAAAGGATTTCCTGGAGAGGCTCTGTCCACCTCCCCATAATAGATAATTAATGGTGAAGAGTTTATTTTTTTTTCCTTCCAGTTTTTATATTCTGACAGTCAGAATGCTTTCCCTGAAAAAGGCAGGAAATCTTGATTTTTTACTATTAAAATGATTCTAACAAGTGTCAAAAATACCTTTTTTTAAGTTGCCATCTTATCAGGTCACAGAGCACAAAAGTTACTCAATTTTGAAAATTCATAATGAGTTTCAAGTGACATTTCTCAATCCATATATGTGTACGACTCAGACATTTTCTTAAATGGCAAAGTTGAATGTTTTTTCTGATAACATCTACATTTATCTGCTATCCTGCAGCTTTTAAGCACGTACACACACAATGCTCTGTGACCAGCTACATGGGCATCACAAAAGCAACCTAGGATTAAGAGAAAGACATTCAGGATATTCTTACTGACAGTTTGCCACTGATTTTTAAAGCAAGCATTATAAATACCTGTGTTGGGCTGTCAACAATTATGAAATTTTGATTGATTACTGCATCAAAATGTCATTGCATAAGAAATACCTCCCGACAGCAATTGCCGTAAGGTGGGTCTGGATTCACAGGGTGAGCATGGCTTTTTAAAGGGCGGTGTGGCTGTGAATACTTTACATGTCAGGATTGTAGTGGCAGCAGGTTCCTTAAGGATTATTGGCTACTGCATAGTCTGAGGCATGTATCCTGAAAAGCATATTGATATCCAATTAGGATTTCTTCCCATATAAAATAGACTTGCTTCACCCTTGAAAATGGTATATTGACAGTCTAATTTTTCTCCTCCCACAAAAGTATTCTCTTCTTGCACTTTATAGTGATTTCCTTTGCTCTGAAGTATAGACTTCATTTCTCACTTTTCCTGAATGTAATTGGTTGACTGAGTGATTTGCTGTGGTCTCCAATTGTCAGGATCCATCCACCTCTGAGTTGTGCAGACCTGTTCTCCTGCACTTCAAAGACATTCTCATCCCATGCAGCTTGACTCCGACAACAGAGGAGCCACAGCAGTTCATGTCATTTTGTGAGTTTTTCACTCTTGGGAACCTCCCCCTTCAGTTTTATACTTCTTTACCTCTAATGATTATCTTTTTTTCAGATATTCAGAAAATCTGCACTGTGAGGCTAACATTGAATCTCTTTTTTCCTTCACTTCTTCATTGCTAACAAAAATCACACAAGCATCCCTTTGACACATGATCCTTAGCAGACTAAAAATTGAAGTTTTTTTCTTTCCCTTCAAATTTCATCTCTCTTAAAAAGCCTTGCAAAGAGTGTTGATTTCTTCCAAGCTCTTACTTTCTGCACTTCGCATTCTTGCATGTGGTGCAGCTGTTTCTTGCCTCAGTGGTGCTTTCTCCTGTGTACAAATCATCTGTAATTACACACACACACACTCTCTCTCTCTCTCTCTCTCTCTCTCTCTCTCTCTCTCTCTCTCTCTCTCTCTCTCTCTCTCTCCAAACCTTGTGGCCACATCTCTTCTGTCAGCAGTGGTTTTCCATCTGTTATTTTTCTATCACTTGGACTATACTCTTCCCATTCTTTTAGCACTTCTGCATGTAACTCTCCCTGACAAGATCGACACTGCATGCTGTCTCTCTGGTGTGTCCACAAGTCTGGTTGTGTGCATGGATCCACATGTGTGTGCACGGGTATGCATGTGTGTGCATATGTACATACCTGTAGTACACCAAGGAGAGAATTTAATGTGGGAACTTTGTTTCCCCTCAGTGTCCACCACGAACTGTTGAACAGATTACCCAAATATGTGATTTCTAGTCACTTGCAGGAAACATTTTATTGCTTGCAGAAAATAAGATTCACATGTATTATTGACTATGCTCAGTGAGCGTGAGAGGATAAAAACAATAAATACTGATACTTTAAAATAATATAGTTTTTTTTTCTTACCAACATGCTTACAAATTAGTAATTATATTTATTAGGAATTCTTTAAGAGTCTTTTTGTCGTTGATGTCTTGGTTGTCACATTGAGTATTTGTATTTTGATGACTATGTGTCCTTGAGAGCACCCTTCTCTTTTTCTTTCTTAAAATCATTTATAATCATGTGAACTCTTATGTTTACCTGTCAGTTCTTAGCTTCTGTTGATTGTGTGATTAGACTAAATCCTCCTTTTGAAAACTTAATTGTAATCCTTCGTTTATTGTGTGATGATTAATTCATCATGCCTGTCCCTTCTACTAAACTATCCAATCAGTAAAGGCAAAAGACCCATCAATGACTACCATCTTCAGGTCCCAGAGGCAGAATACAGGATGTTTATAATGAAGAATTTTGATTAATGAATCAATACAATTATTTTTTGTACTGGGAATTGAACCCAGTGGCAATTAACCACTGAGCAACATTCCCAGCTTTCTTTCTTTCTTTCTTTCTTTCTTTCTTTCTTTCTTTCTTTCTTTCTTTCTTTCTTTCTTTCTTTCTTTCCTTCTTTCTTTCTTCCTTTCTTTCTTCCTATTTTTTTTTAAGACAGGATCTGGCTAAGTAGCTGGCTTTGAACTTGTGATCCTACTGCCTCAGCCTCCCAAGCCACTGGGGATCACAGGCCTGGGCCACTGTACCTGGCATAAAATATGTTTTCAGGTTTTATTTTGTAATTATCAATCCTATCAACAGCAGCTGGCATATTTACAGAATCCAGTCATGTTTACTCTATAAATGAAAGACATTTCCAATGATTTCAGAATTAAAATGATTTAACAGTTTAACTTTTATACTTATTCCCCTCCTGTGAGATTAATTTTAACCTCAGTATACATTAATAAAAGAACTGGTACTTTCATTTACATAGAATCATGATTTTAAAGACCAAAAGTTTTTAACTGCAAATGGTAAAAAATCAAGTTCAATCAATAGGATGAAAATGTACTAACTTGTGGAATCAATAATTAAAGGAAGACTCTAGTAACATCTTCACACTTATTAATAATGATCAGAAATAAAAGCCATCATCTATCTATCTACTATTTATCTATTACTATCTATCTGATTTATTTCCTCTTTTTTCTCAGTTTCTCTTTTTCCCTGTCTCTCAGCTTTATTCTCCTAAGAACTGGCTTTTTTCAGAGTCATGCAAAAGATGCCTACTGGCAATTGTTCTCTTACATCCTTCCCAGTGACCAGCAAAAGATCAATAAAGCTGTTGCAGAACTCTCTGGTCAGTCTCCTTGATCTATGATATGTCCCATGCAGACCCCTGCATTGGTCACCAAAGTGAATGGACTCAGCCTTCGGACCATGGGTAGACCAGCTTCATGTGAGCAGGGCCTGGGCACTAGGAACCTGGTTTCTGCTGCTCAGGGAAGGCTGAGCTGTGATTTCTGCAACAGCCCAGGAGAGAGTGACAGGTGGGCTTCCATTCCTGCTCCTGGAGTGTGAGTTAACAACCACTCATCTTTCATACAGGCAGCAGGAACGAGGCCTCATTGAAAGACTTGTTTCACTCTTGACAGTCTTTGGAATGTTTTCATTATAAAATATCTTTCAGCAGCAGAGCTAAGATCCAGCCATAAATATTACTTAGAATTGTTTGAATTTGATGTGAAATTCAGAGCCTGGTTTTGAATTAGGCATACAATTGATCTGCAGCTTCCCATCTGCTTCTAGTGCACACCTCTCAGAAGTACTTCTTAGGTGCACACCTTGTCCTTACATGGAGTCGAAGTCAGCTTAAGGTACTGGTTGATGCCAGCATTCAAAACAGTACCATTCTAGATCCTTCCTTTACATTAGAGCATGTCTATAAATAAGTTATGTTGCCTTTGTAAATGTTGCACTTCATTAGAGAATGATTTGCTTTTGCTCATTAATCGGTGCATTTATTTTAAAAATCAGACATGTTATGAAAGCACATCTTGTGGGAAGTGTACAAAGAAGTAGGAAAGACATCTTACCTTCTCAGGAAGGAGTGATGGTGGAGAGTGTAACCCTGACAGCATTGTCAATAGACCGTGCTACAAACCCAAACCATCCAGGGACAGGGAGCTGCAGACCAGGACTCCTACAGAAATGGGGATCATTTGGGGAGAGGGCTTTCCAAGAGGTTTATGTAAGGAAGAACTTTAAAAATTGGGATTTATGTGTTTTAGAAGGTAATAGGAAGCAGGAGGGAAATTTCCACAACTTTGCCAGATTCCTAAAAAATGGAAGATGTCCTGCCACAGAGAAATTCATCTGGATGAGAGTAGAAAACAGTGGTTTGGTGGACCTCATGCTTTGCTTGGCTGACCTGGTGGTGTCCATGTGCAGATTGCTAAATGTGTCCAGTGACCCAGGTTGGGGGCAATAGCAACAGATGACTAAAGAAACCACCTCTGTGCTTCAGACACAGAACCAAACAATCACGGTGTTGTTGAATTTACTCAACTCTCTGTAACAATCAGTTTAGATTGTAATTGCTTGTCACAGTGATGATAGAAATACTAGCTAATATCTATTGAAGGTTTACTATGACAGGCATTATTTTCAGCCTTTTATTTGTGTTCACTTAATCACTATGAAACTACTGCTAACTTTACTTTCAAAATGTAAAGAATGGTAACATTTTGTTAGATTATTGATGCCAGAATGCTTTTTCATTCTAAAATATCTTCACTTTTATTATACAATGTTCAATTCTATAAGCACTTCCATTTTCTATTTTCAGTAAAATTATTTCATATTGTAATTGTAGTATAAAAACTGCTCAATCTTCAAAATAAAGTTAAAAAAACTTGATAGGAAACTAACATATTAATAATTTCCTTTTATAGATCAATATATGTATATTTTATGTCAAACAATATGACATGATTTTCATTGATTTCTTTTTTATGAAAGACAAAAATTATTTTGTTCAAAAAGTATGAACTTGGAAACATTGATAAAATGTTTCCTATCAATTAATCAGTTTTCCCTTTGTAAATAGCATTAATAAATTACATATTATTTGAGTTCATGAGACAAACATGATATTTATCATCTATGAGTGAGACTGATAAGGAAAACTAACCCCTTTTTTCCTTTCCAAATATTAAATGAGATTATAATGCAGGTCATAGCAGAAAACGCTGGGTGCCCACCAAGCTTCCTGTGCTTAGATGTTGCTTAAGGATCTGTACTAGTACGATTGGTAATAATGAGTATTGTCATATAACTTGTTTGTTACGGACTTTAACTAGATATAATTTTTCTTAAGGACCTATATTGCCAGGTAATATATACAAGTAAAACTTCCTTATATGCCCATGATTACTTCTTCGATTTATAAGCTAACTAATGTCACCATCTGAGTGTTGAATTCCAGCATTTTCTTTGGAAATTTGCTATGAAAATATAGAATAAACTTTATACAAACTTAGGATGTTGGAACCAGTGTGATAATAGATAAAACAGAGATAATATGTCTCATTACCCATTGAAATGATTTGTTTGTACCTATTTATTTGAGGATGTATACTGCTTTTTCTTACAAATTATTTTGAAACATGTCTCTAACACACTACCTAAAAAATTTGGTGCAAGTTTATCCATTAATGCCAAGAAATAGAGCCTTTGAACACATAACTCAGGACACAACATTAGTAAGTGGTCACTGAAGAAGATAAATTGGGAAAATATGACAACTAATTAAGATAAAATGTGGGAAACCAGAGAAAGGCTGTCATCAATACCACAGCACAAATTATTCCCTTAAAACCCTAGAGCTTTCTGATGATGTCTAAAGCACGAACAGAATCTGAGGAGCTGGACGGTCCAGAGGGTCCTCAGCCTTCCCTGGAACTCCTCCCGTCCGTCAGCACGCACCCAGAGTGTCCTGACCTTCTGTTTGAGGGCACTCACGTTGGGTGGGTTTCTTCCTGATTCCAGGACCCTGGCCTCCCTGGCCTTAGAATTTTTTTCTTTAGAAAATTTCTCTCTGTAAATCGTTCTCTTTTGCCTTTAAGATGAAAGTCTTTTTAAAAATTCTTTTGCCAGTTCTAGTGAGGAAGAAGTGTTAGTCTCAGTGTCCTGGGCCATCTCTGCAAGGCACCTGTGGAGGAAGAACACCTGTGTCCATCCACCTCATGGGTCGACACAAATTCTTATCATAGAAGGACAAGAGAATTTACTTTTCCTTTGGGTCAGGCCCATTAGGTCCTATAGTGACCCGAAGCCCCCACCCCTAGCTCTTAGCAACTCTCCACAACCAGTTTCAGGACCTTGAGCTCTGACTGAGTCTCCCTCTCTATCAGCAGCCCTGGGAAGCCTTCCTGGTGTGTTTAAATTGGCTGGGCAGCTCCTACTTTGTCCATATTCACAGTAGCTGCCTCCTGTCTCTCCCTCTTTCTACCTGTCTCTGCAGCCATCCACACATGTATTTGCATTAGTATACAGCTTTGAGCTTTGAGCAGGAGGAATGAAAACATTTGCCATCTGTTGAAAGAGTTGGTCATTTGGGTGATATTAAAAGGCAGAAAGTGGCCTATAATTTATATGTCCTTTGTGTTTTAAAAGTCGTTTATATATAAGAAAATAATAGTCTAATTCTTCTTTAAAAGCATGCTAATTTTAGAAGAGTGTGGATTTTCTTTTGTAATCACTCATTTCATAGATCATTAGGTTTTTGATTTGAGCTCTAAGACTCCATATATATAGTGTTGTTATAGGACATTTATAAAGACAGATTTTTATTTATCTAAAATTTTAGATTGTTTTTTAGAACATTTTCCAACAAATAAAAATACAATAATAGTTAAGGGGGGGGGACTTGTCCATGTTTTTCTGCAATTCACTTATTTTTATCTTCTGTCTATTGTTTTGTCATTTGGTCTCTTTCTGTGTATTTTGGTTCCCAGATTGTCAATGATCTTTGGCTTTGTTTATTTTTTGTTGACAAGTAATGACATTTAATGTAAAATACATCAGTATGTTTTAGAATTCCATGTTGACTCTGTATGATCCTTAGAATGCTTTCTCTAATATTTTGACAGAAAAAAAATTACTTATGTTTTTTTGTAATCCTATTGTCATATTTTACATTGGTACTATAGGTCGATTTCAAGTTCATCTGTGTGGGGTGGTGAAGAATGAATACACCTACCTTTTCCCCAACCAATACCCAACTGTCCAGGACCGCTTGGCAAGAAGTCCGCTTCTGGCACAGTATCTGAGATGCCATGTCACCACACATGCCTATTTTCTCTGACACAGTATCTGAGATGTCATGTCACCACACACAGGATTCCATGTCTATCATTTGCTCCATTATCAGCATCTGTGCTCAGGGCTGAGCACTGTGTCTTTTGTTTTTTCTTTGGTTTTGTTTGCCAAGTGCTTTCTAAAGCAGCTTTGAAGTATATTTTAATATCTAGTAGGATTACTCATTTCACAAGACCTTCCTTCTTAGTGTTAATAAATCCTGATGTATTTATTACTCCACACAGACTCTACAATTACCTTGCATTATTCCATCAAATCATTAGTATGCTTCTTGGGACCTCATTGAATTTAGAAATTATGATGATTGTAGGGGCTGGGGTTGTGGCTCAGCAGTAGAGTGCTCGCCTAGCACGTGTGGGGCGCTAGGGTGGATCCTCATCACCACATTAAAAATAAAATAAACATTCAGTATTTGTTTTGGGGGGATTGGCTAACTTTACTTAGCATTATCTTCTCCAATGTCATCAATTTACCTGCAAATGCCATGATTTTATTCTCTTTTAATGCTGAGTAAAATTCCATTATGTATAAATGCCACATTTTTTTAAATCCATTCATCCACTGAAGGGCATCTAGGATGGCTCTATACACTTTAGCTATTGTGAATTGTGCTGCTATAAACATTGAAGTGGCTGTGTCCCCGTAGTATGCTGTTTTTAAGTCCTTTGGGTATAATCTGAGGAGAGGGATAGCTGGGCCAAATGGTGGCCCCATTTCCAGATTTCCAAGGAATCTCCATACTGCTTTCCATATTGGCTTTACCAATTTGCAATCCTACCAGCAATGTATCAGTGTGCCTTTTCCCTACATGCTCACCAACACTTATTGTTGTTTGTCTTCATAATAGCTGCCATTCTGACTGGAGTGAAATGATATCTTAGAGTAGATTTGATTTGCATTTCTCTGATTGCTAGAGATGAAGAGCATTTTTTCATATATCTGTTGATAAAATACATGTATGAAGACTCGAATTGGGTGTCAACATATTTTATATATAAACAGATATGAAAAATTGTGGTATATATGTATAATAAGAATTGGAATGCAAACAAAAAACAAAGTACATGTATAAAGGCATGATTTGGTATGAACATACTCTATATACAAAGATATGAAAAATTGTACTCTATATGTGTAATAAGAACTGTAATGCATTTCGCTGTCATGTATTTTAAAAAATCTATAAAACTAAAAAAAACATAAAAAATAAAAATGTGACTATAACACAGTTAAAACACATTTTATATCTAAAACATAAAATAAAGATATTGTGCCCAACCACAACTAAAAAATATTTTAAAAAATTTAAAAAAAAATTATGATGATTGTACTGCATATTGATCTTGAGACGGATGTTCAATTTAGAAAGGGGAAAACAGACTAGTTTCAAAATAAATTTAAAAAGGAGCTTGGGTCACAAGAACCAGAGTGAAAACTAGACACTAGGGCGCCATCAACCTGTGCAATGTCCTCTGTGTAGACGCTTTTCTGGACACACTCCAAGTGTTCAAAGCCTTGTCTCTTTTACTTCTGATTCTCACAGTAAACCTGGCTCAGAGCAGCCAGCGATATCCAGACCTCTGCCTTGAGATTTCCTCTGTCAGATTAATTAGTCCATCACTTTTAAATTCAGCCTGAGAGAGTCCCAGGACACAGGCGAAGGAACAAATTCGTTGCCAGAGTGGAACACAGGTGGCCCCACCTCTAGTCCTCGTCTCCATTTGAAGCCTCACAAGCCAGGTTTCACTGCTCACATTGCTGGGAGCATTCTGGTCTTCCGGATTCCTCTGAGCATCACCCACTAAGCCCAGATTACTGCATTCTAAGGTTTCTCCACCCTGCATCCCCAAACTTTTCCAAATCCTGCTGTATATCAGTTCCAGAGGCTTTTGAACCACATGGCCAAGTACGGTCATAACAATTACCCCTCCTTTCAGTATCAATTTCTGTGTTAGTCAGTTTTTCACACTTCGGACAAAATAACTGATAAGAACAATTTAGAAAAGATTCATTTTGTCTCAGTTTCAAAGGTTCAGTCCATGGTCAGCTGGCTCCAAGATAGAAACATCAGGGTAGAAGGTCATGGTAGAGGACAGTGCCTCAGTTCATGGCAGCAGAAAAGGAGAAGGAGACAGCAGGGACCCCACGGTAGAGTAGATGTAGTCTCCAGGGTCATGACCCCAGTCTCCCTCGTGTTCCAGTCACACCCTACCTTCCTGAAGTTATCAACCAAGGGCCCACTTCAACTATTATTCCATCAACTGGGTTAACCCACTGGTGGGGTTATAGCCCACATGATCCATTCATTCCCTAAAAGTCCCCATTTTTTAACCTTGCTGCTTTGGGGGTCATGCTTTCCATATGTGAGTTTTTTGGGAAAACATTCCAGATCCAAATCAAAACAAGAACCACTAATAGTCTAATAACCAATTAAGAAATTGTTGGTAGAAGCAGTTCACTAGCTTTCCTTAATCCTGAATGAGAGGAAATACCATCCTCTGATTATGATGGAAGTTCTAACTAGTAAAACTTGTGACTATTTCAGTATGTCTCCAAAGGAAGCCTGGACTCATTCACGGGTACATATATGCCTGCGCGCGAGAGCGCACGTGTGTGTGTGTGTGTGTGTGTGTGTGTGTGTGTGTGTGTGTGTTTAGTAGATGCCAGGGTTTGCACTAATCCTATATGAAGGATAAACAGTGTACACAAACAGAAAAGGTAAATCTTTTGGGGAGGAATATTCTAGAAGGTGAGATATGTAATGCTTACTTAAATGTAAAATTGTGAATTTGTTGAGGAAGTCACTCTTGCACTAAAATGTGACAGAGTATTGAAAAACAGAGTATCGTGGTGAAAACAGAGTACTGTGTCCAGGTTGTTTGGGGTGCAGAGACTCAAGAGATCATGCAAGAGATGTGCTGAAAGTCAGTAGCAGCCTGACCACCCAGGTCTCTGTCTGTCAAGGTGAGGTCCTTCCTGAAGACAAGTGAGCCACTAAAGGGACCAGGTTCAGCTCAGGAGAAAAGACCACAGCTGCAGATTTAAGTTTTGAAATAATTGCTTTGGCCATGTCATACAGAACATCATACAGAATAGTCTGCAAGAGAACACAGCTGCGTATGGAGAGTGTCAACATGTGGTTCCCACAGTTGTCCAGGGATAGCCGTCGCCTGACATGGAATAATGGTGAAGGAAATGTCATGAACTTAGAATAGACACAGTTCTGGGGAAGCAGAAATGGTGGGGAATGGCCCTAAGTGTTGTCTTATGAAGTGAAAAGATTGATACACCTATTACTAATACAGGGGACTCTGAGAAAGACTTAGGGACCCAGGGAGCAAAGGTCACGGTTGCAAAAGATTTCAAGTAGGAGGTTGGATGTGAGTTCAGAACTCAGAGCTGATGTCTGGGCTGTTTTTAAAATATACATGTCTCAAGTTCAGGCAATTTGTAGTTTTGTTTATTTCCATTATTAGTGGAGTTTTTAGAAAAAGAATGATTCTATCCATAGGAACTCGATCTTCTTTCTGGAGAACTGCATTCTTAGGTCAATTATGAAAATACAGGAACAACTACACGGAGATTCATAGGAGGATGCTTCAGTTAGATTTATCCTGCAGCCTAAAGATGTGAGAGATACAGAGTAGAACTGGAGATATGAGAAGACTCTGTTGTGGAATAAAAGCAAAGTACATGCACTTTTTAAGGAGGACTGGTACAGGAGGGCGGGACACTTCTGTGAAGAACTGGGCGCTAGACCTTTGACAGGCCTGCTAACCTGCAGAGCCACAGACTGCTGAATGGAGCTGGGAGAGGATGAACTAGCATTTGAGACTTCTTCACTCTGTTGTACTCCACATACACATTATTGCGGGGGTCTTCAAGTGACCCCCCCCATCCACACATACCTATCCCCTTATTTTCAACTTAATGTGTAGTATAGTTTAGCACAGCAACTTACAATCTTCTTTCTAAGGTTTTTTGTTATCTCAATTTGCATAAAATGGTAATTGTTAAGCTTGCTTCAGAGCGCTAGTCTTCCCCATGAGGATGTGGAGTTCAGCATTCTCAAAAGAAGCTTCCCAAGGGGACAGTGTCTCCTCCACGTTCTTGTAAATTCCAGAGGACTTGCTGATCCAAAAAGTGTGATTATAAAAGAGAGAGGAGATCCTAGGGTTTTTGTGGGTGATAATTTGCATAAAGTCATATAAAAATTATTATTTTTAATTATTCATCTAAGCTGAATCAATAAAACACTAAATAAATTTAAATTCTATTTATTGTATTTCTATAAGATTAGGAGCAAAATCAACAGACCAATGATACCAAAGTATTACAAAGCCATATCTCATGAAAAATATGAACGAAAAAGTTGATTTTTAAGAAACTTTTCTTAATCAGAAATTAGTTGATTTTTCCTACATATTATAGACATTGATTTGGGGCTAAGCATCATTAATCCTCATCAATGTTTGTTACTATACCTAAATATATTTGCAAGTAGCATTTGTGTTAATATGCCAGAAAAAAAGTACCTCAGAATCTAGTGTATGCATGCACCATTTTGACCTAGTTGTCTAGGACGGTCATTGCTTCTCTTCAAATATCACCTTTTCTATTCCATCAGCTCGTTCTAGTCCTCCTCTGCCTTTCCTACCTTGTAGTATGTGCACAATGAATCATCACTGACAGGAATAAACCGCCCTGGGACCAAGCATACTTTCCTGTCCCCCTTGAACACTCCTAGACCTGGGCAACACTTTGGATTGCCTGCTTTTGGAAGTACTTACTCCTGGGTAGGACAGGTGTGAATGAGCCCACGCTGCGGGCACCAAGGACAGCTGAAGACGCCTGCCCTCTGGTGCCCACCGTCCAGAATCATTATTATGAGAATGTAGTCCCATCCCGGGCTGCTTTAAAATCACCAGGATGAGACCGAAGACACTGTAAATACCCTTCCAGAATTTTCCTCTTTTGAAATACTGGTGACCTCTGGCAAAGTGGTCATCTTTCTGGTTAGAGCAACTCAAGTCAAATTTGCTGAACAGAGAAGTTTCTGCTGATCTTTGAGAAAACTGAGGGTCAGTCACTCTGGATGTCCCTCAGAGATCAGAGGGAAGCGTCCTCGCACAATCATCCGATCCTCCACGGGCAGCCCACAAGGGTAATAATATGTGGCTTCTCTTGTTTTCCTGAGCTCAAATTTCCTTTCTTCAAGCTCTCAAACATGGATTTATTCATGAATCTTTTTATTATCTGAATCGGGTGGAGACTGTCCCCCTTTGGGAAGGACTGCTTTGTGCACACCTCAACACAGCCGCCGCCCAGTTCTGCTTTTGTTCCTATTCTGTCTCTTTTCTGGGCTTTGCTGTCTTTGGCACGTGACTTTGTGAGCCTGGAAGAGGAAGATCCTAGGACGAGGGTGGGGGAAGCCGCAGCCAGCCTCTCCCTCCAGCTGTCCAGGAGCCATGGGCTTCAGGGGCCACGTCCACCCGCCTGCCTGTAAGACAGCAGCTCAAGTCACCTTCACTACCGAGCCAGTGCCCTCTCTTCCTGCGCCACTGAGAACGGCTCTGCAGGCCTGTCTGCCTGGAGCGTGCCCCTTCCCCGGTGGCTGCGCTGGGATGCTCTGGAGACGCGTGTTCTGCGTGAGCATCTCAGCAGCGACTGGCGTTCCCCTTGCCCTCTGGCCCTCGAGTTCAGGGTCCCTGCCTCTTTTCACTCACATGCACCCCCAACGGGAATAGAATCCACCCTTCAACACCACAGGAAGCAGTACCATGATAAGGCATGAAGATTATATTCAAAAGATTGACTGCTTGCCTCAAGAAATATTTGCTCCTGGTAAGACTGTGTGTGACCAACTGAAACTGAAGGCTGAGTTTGCTCATGAAGATTCCCTTTCAGACACCGTTCTGTGCTCTCATGCAAAGGGAGTTTACCCTACACACACACTCCACCCCAGGCCCCATGTTTCCAGGGTGTACCTCAGAAATACCCAGCCCCAGTCACAGAACCATAGGTATATTTTACCCATTTACTCATTTTGGGAAACTATTAAGATTCTATCAAGGCAGATTCTCTATTGCAATATGCCTAATAAACTTAGTTTTTTTGTCTAGTAATTTTATCTGGTAGTCTCATGTGGATTCTAAAGGTTATTTGTATAAATAATAATTAAAATAAAGGTAAATGATGCTTACAAATGGATACTTTTTATGGAAGACTGTGCTAATGAGAATTCTTTAAAAGATCAGAGTCTTGAAATGTATGCTTTTTTCAGATTTTTAAATTCAATGGAATATTTCTAAAATCATTGGGGGAGTTTATAAAATACTTTAATATACTTTATCTTTTTTGAGTTATCTTAAGACATGGTTATGTATGAAATTGTACAATCTTGTCCCTTGCTCTAAAGGTGGACGATTTGTTTAGGTGTTCAATTCTGACTGAGTGCAACTACATCTCAGACACTGCTCTGAGCACTAGGGTACATCTGCGAGCAAAACAGTGTTCTGTTGTAATGAGGATGACATTTACAATAATTTGAACTTATCATACAGCCAACCAATTTATTTACCTATACATACTACTTCAGTCAAAAGAAATAAATACAGGTTAAATTTTTGCCTGAAAATGTGATTTTAAAAATATAGTGCGACTTCTCTGTTATTGACAGATAGATTAGCTCTGAATGTAAGAAATTCGACTTTTTCTTCCTAAAAGGATTGAGCTGAAAGCTAGGTCATCCAGCAGTGCATCTGCCATATGTCGGGGGTGTGACAGAATGAGAACACTTATAGCCCAAATTAAAACATCTCCCGGTAGTCTCCCAAGTGATTCGGAAATGGGAAAAAATAAAAGCCAAGGTCAGAAAGATGTCACCATTTGAACAAGCTGTCAAGTAGCCTCCTAGGAGACATGTTCAGATGACCTCTGCCTGAGCAGAGTGAGTCATCCGGCCGGGAGGAGGGTCGGTGCTCTGTGAAGCCGACCAGGGGCTGGGGGCCACTCTCTTCTGTTGTCTCTGGGGAGAAACACACACCTCTTTTCCTTCCTATTCTCTCCACACTTCTAAACTGCTGCGAGAGGGTCAAGATTCTTTACATCTTATGATTTCAAAATAGATTGATAATTTGGCTGAGGCACTGGGGAACGGGGCATTATGGAGTGGAGATGAGGGGGCAGGTTCCTCCAGGAGTTGTGGCATGAGCCAGCCAGAGAGCTCTAAGCAAAACCAGCTCCCTGCCAGGTTCAGGGGTGCAGGCTTGTATCCCAGTGACTCCAGGGGCTAAGGCAGGAGAACTGCAAGTTCAAGACCAGCCTCAGCAACCCAGCGAAGCCCCAAGTAACTTCATGAAGCACTGTCTCAAAAAAGGGGTGGGGGAGCCCTGGGGATGAGGCTTCGTGGTCAAGTGCCTCTGGATTCAATCCCCAGGACAACAACAACAAAAAAATACAGCTCCCCTGCTTATAATAGGCTTCGTTGTCCCTTGGAAAGTTTCACATAGCATCGATTTTGTTGGATGTTAACATGATGGGGATTCCCAGTAATTTCATTGATGCTGAACATTTTACTGTGGGCTGGTGGATATTGTGAGAATAGCAGATGCAGTGAACTGTATGGTACAAGCAATCCTCACATCACAAAGCTTGAATTTAAAAAATAAAATGGAACAACAAAGGAAACCGTGCATGGCTGTGGGTTTATGCGAGGATGACGGGAAAGGCCACACTACAGTCTGTGACCAGTTGGGTGAGGTCTTGAAAATGGGTGGTAGAGACAGGTGCTTTGGAGAGTTGACATTTTAATATAAATGTCAAAAAGAACACAGTGACAGGAGGAGAAGACCTGGCGATACCAGTGGTGACAGCGTCTCCAGCCCAGGAGGAGCCGCTGTGCCTGGAAGAGAGGCAAGAGCCTGGGGACGGCAGGGAGCAAGTAGGGACGAGGACCTGGGGCCACCCGCTGCAGCCAGGGGATGGGGCCCAGTTGAGGTCACCTGGTGATGGCAGCTATTGGGGGTTTTAAGAGAAAGAGTAAGAAAGCAGGTGCAGAGTCTAAAAGTACTCACTGCTTTACGGACAGCACAGAGATCAAAAGTGGTCCCTGAGGAAGCCATCATACAGCATTGCACCTGCTCAGTAGAGATGGTGGCTTGGCCCTGGAGGAGGCAAAGGGCAGGAATCCAGGGATTGATTTGTGAAGGCTTTGGAGGTCAAGATAAATTGGATAATAAATGGACAGAATGGTGAAGGAATGAAAGGAATGAATTATAACTGTATGTAAGACTTGATATTTAGTATATAAACCAGCCACAGAATATGTTGATAGTTTCTCAAGATGATTTCATTGGTTTGTTTCATGCATATGATGTGTTTGTTTAAATGAAAATCTACTTTGCACGCTGAAAGTAGTCGTTAGCATGTAAGGGCATGTAAGAATTTTAAGAAAGTGTAGGTGTGCCCTGTTTTCATCAATTCATCTTTCAGTAATCCTCTAAAGCTACTGAAAAGCATATCAACCACAATTGCCAAGTAAACATGAGTGGCTCACATCTTTATGTTCTTACATTGCTTTAACCAAATATAGGGTTGATTGAAGATAATATGTTCATGAATGTCTCTTGGCTGACTGAAATTTAGATTTGGTCCCTAAAATGGAAAATACAAGGATCTTAAAAATATATCTTATGTGTGCATGAATGTGTGCATTTTCCAACTGACGGGTACTGGAGGGAGAAGGAAGGGACCAGGCTGTGATTTACTCTGCAGGCACCATTTATCTCTGTGGGTGAGGAAAGGTGAGAGCAGCTACCAGTGCAGTACAGAGATTAAGATAGGCAGTGTTAAAAGATGAAACTGAAAGGTACTGAGAATTATGCACAAAGAATTAACATAACTCTTGGCCATTAGGAGATTCCTGGTATTGCCAGAAGAGGAAAATGAAAGACAAACTGGCAGGATTATGAATGAACCCTCTTCATAAATACAGGTGGTTCTATGACTTATATTATGTGTGTGTATATGTGTATAATCTAAATGTACAACTTTACATAAGATAAGAGTAGAAAAATGTTTATTAGCATTTAAAAAAAAAGACAACTTTATGGAGAAACCTACCAAGTATTTAAGAAACAGATAATTCCAGTAATTTTTAAGTTTTTAAAGAGTATTTAAAAAGAAGTAAAACATCCATTTTTTTCCAAAACAGATATTACAATGATTATAAATCCTGCCAGGATTGGATTATAAAAATCAGATCAGACAAATATATTACATAGTGTGTATGGTAGGTGTCCCAAAATGATTTTTGAGTGAGTTAAAATATTAACTTCAAGAAGGCTGAAATGAGATAACATAGTTGACTTCAAGCATTTGAAGGGTTTCCACATGGAAGACACTTGTTCTCTCTACTTCATTAGGTAGTATTAGGATCTTTTAATGTCTGGAGTTGTTCAGATTTAGACAACTACCTCATGAAGCACTGACCCTTCCTTGTTTCTTTTTGTAGCACTAGGGATGGAACCCAGGACCTTGAGCATGCTAGGCACGTAATCGATTACAGAGCTATATGCCCAGCCCCTTCTTGCTCTATAATAATTTAAAGCAGAATATGAACATATTGTAGGATGCTATAAAAATATTGTGGAATTGAGTTTTCAAATGACTTTTAGGCTGTAATTCTTACAGGATTTTATTATGGTTTGATCTCCATTGTCCTTCACAAGTGTCATATACTAAAGGCTTGGTCCCAGCTGATGGCACTACTTCTAGGAGGTGGACAATGTAGAATGTAGGGCCTAGTTGAAGGAAGTGAAGTCATTGGGTTTGTGCCCTTGAAGATTATACTTGGACTCAACTCCAAACCATCCCTTTCTGTCTCTTTCCTGGCAGCCATGAAGTGAGCAGTTGGTTCTACTACATTCTCTTTGCCATGATATTCTGTCTTACCACAAGCCCCAAACAACAGATCCAAGCCACCATGGGCTGAAACCAGGCAGAAACAAATCTTTTCTCCTTTTAAGGTGATTTTTCTCAGAAAATCTGATTAATATAGATTCTAAAGAATCACTTCAGAATTAGGAGAGGGGTGAAAGTAAAAGAATAGAAAAAGCTAATCAAATAAATTTTTAATCCCCAATTTTTCATCTGTAATAATAGTTTTAACATTCTGGTATTTCTGCTACAGTATAGAATCAATAAAGATTCTTTCAGGGCTGGGGATGTGGCTCAAGCAGTAGCATGCTGGCCTGGCATGCACAGTGTACTTGGTTCAATCCTCAGCACCACATACAAATAAAATAAAAATATTGTGTCCACCGTAAACTAAAAAAAAAATATTAAATCTCTCTCTCTCTCTCTCTCTCTCTTAAAAAATTTCAAAAAGAGTCTTTTACATTTAGATTTGATGAGGACATACATAGCATGTGTGCTTGCTCTCTCTCATGCTCTTTCCTCCACTCTCTGTCTCTCTCCCTGTGCACACACACACTCACACATTGCTTGCTTCAACCTTGGGGAGTAACAGCTGTGTCTCTGCACCACACCTTCCACGGTGGTGCCACTCTCAACCCCTGAGGGGAGAGAAGGGTGTGACTGCAGGGTGGACCGCCTGTCCCAAAAATCCTGTGAGACTCCAGGCCCAGAGGGCAGAGGCAGAAGCAACAGGGTTAGATCAGAGTCCCTGAGCCTTCCCATTGTCCAAGTCCACTCTGGCCTAAAGGATACTAAAGATTGGCAGCTGCCAGGTGCAAGGGATGTGTCAGAATTGATTTGAGGAGGGGCCTAGAAGAACACTGCTCAGCCCCAGGAGGAGGTTTCTCTTATTCTGTGCCCTTGCCCTTGTCTGGGACCATTCTCTTTGGACTGCATCAGGGCCACAGTGTGCATGCCCTGGAGGGAAAGGGAGGGCAGGCCAGAAAAGCAGCCCAGGTGTGAGAGAGTGGCAAATGGGTTAAAATCCTAGTGCAGGCTCTCAAAGGCTCAGGGTCCTTCATTTCTTTGGGCTCTAGGATTTAATGCTGTCCCTGCCAAGTACCCAGGTTGTGCCAGTAGGGCAGAGAATTGCCACAGCCACCTCCAACAAAGCATTTTTGGGTTTCCATGCCTGTGGGGCTCCTCTACTTCCAGTGACTATGAGAGCAGATGAGATTTGGGAAAGAAATAGTGCCTTAAACTAAGTCAAACTGCAAATGTGTTCCATTTTAAGGAAATGGGAAGGAAGAAGCAGGGCTGCTGCCAGAGGCCTCTGCACTGGAGCCATGTGAAAGAGCAGGGGCAACATCCATCTGGGTTCACAGGTGCAGGGTAAGAGTCTGCGCAGACACTTTGTGTCCTAGGGGAGGTGGCAGGAGTATCTTCAGGGCAGCTTGGGGTGGCTGGATAAACCGAGATCAGTCTGGGAGGCCAGGAGCCCATCTTCTGGCATCACCCTCCACAGCCTTGTTAGCCAGATATCCTTTTGGAATCCTTGAAGCTGTCTTAGGACAGGACATCTGCTGATGAGGGTTTGTTTGTCCTGATTCTGTGTTGCCCCCTGTGAGTGGCCTCCTGTGCCTGAATGTCAGCTTCCAAACACTTGGGGTCACTGGGCTGTGGGGATTTCCTGGTTGCTGGGCCAGTGACCTGGTTGTAGAGCAGAGGGTATATCACTACCCTGGGATGCTCAGGCCTTCTTTCTGCACATGAAGCCTGGGTTGGACAACCAGGAGGGGATCCTACAACCACCTCTATCCCCTACCTCCCACAGAGGGAGCTGCCAGGCCTCCCACAGTCTTCCTTGTTGGGATTCAGGAGTGGGCCACCTGTTAAGTTTTGAGGCTGTGGAGGTAGGCAGCAGGTGTCTTCCATAGTTAGGGACTCTGTTCCATGCTTTCCTAAGGAGGGCCTGATTCAGCTGCATGTCCTCTGTGGGTTCCTGGGCCCTCTTTGGGGGTGGATGTTATGCAACAGTTTCCCAAGTGGAGAAGAGCCAAGATGAGGTTTTGCATTTCTGCTAAAGAGGAGAAGCTGATTGCTTCTCCTGGACAGTTGCAGGTGACAGGTCATTGAGTAATATGTATCCCCCTTCATATTTGGGGATAGGCCCTTTGTCCCTAAGGTAATGCTGAGGTGGGTGAAGCTGTTCTAGTGCAGCAGACATGGTCAGGATAACCAGTATATCTTATGTTGGACACTATTGGTTGGAGGAGCCATAATTCCAACCTTGGAATGTTCCTGCTTTGGTTTCTGAAACAGTTGTCAAGGCCACTTGGCACACATTGACTCTTATCCTGGATCCTGCAGAAGTTGCTATGTGTAACATGGAGTCACTTTGAGTAACCCATGGTAGACTGAATCTTGGCTAGTCACCACCTGTGGCAAGTGACAGAACTGCCACCTACATAGAGGAGACAAGTCAAGTCCGGTGTTTCTTTGGCCCTGTACCATGTTGATTTCACACTCTGAGCACAGCCAGGCTGATGGTGTCTGAAGAAGACAGCCAATGAAAGATAGAAAACCAACATTGTGTCTGTCTTTGGACACTGTGTCAATGAGACTCTGGCTGTTTGTTTATGATTGATTGATTGATTTCTTTTCTCCTTTCTTTGTGAGACACCTCAGAACTTGGGCAAAACTGCTGGGCCTTATTAGGACCCCAGAAAAATGTTTTGACTGGAAGTCGAGGTTCCCTGATGAGTGATTTCTCTCTCCCATCTCTCTGGGTTGCTGTAGGTCCTTCTCACTCCCCCTACCATGGATATGCATCTCTTTGACTACACAGAGCCAAGAAACTTCTCTGACATTAACTGGCCATGCAACAGCAGCAACTGCATCCTGATTGATACAGTGCACTGCCCAACCATGCCCCACAAAAGCATCCTACTCTACACACTTTTCTTCATTTACATTTTCATCTTCGTGATCGGCATGATTGCCAACTCTGTGGTGGTCTGGGTGAACATCCAGGCCAAGAACACAGGCTATGACACCCACTGCTACATCTTGAAACTTGCCATCATGGACCTGTGGGTGGTCATCACCATCCCCGTCTGGGTGGTCAGCCTGGTGCAGGACAACCAGTGGCAAATGGGTGAGCTAACCTGCAAGGTCACGCACCTCACCTTCTCTGTCAACCTTGTTGGCAGCATCTTCTTCCTCACATGCATGAGCATCGACTGCTACCTCTTCATCATCTACTTCACCAGCACTTCCAGCCGCAGGAAGAAGATGGTGTGCCACATCGTGTGCGTTCTGGTGTGGCTGCTGGCCTTGTGCTTGTCTCTGCCCAACACCTACTACCTGAAGACTGTGGTGTCTGCTTCCAACAACGAGACCTACTGCTGGTCGTTCTACCCTGAGCACAGCATCAAGGAGTGGCTGATCGGCATGGAGCTTGTCTCTGTTGTCTTGGGCTTCATTGTCCCCTTCTCCATCATCACTGTCTTCTACTGCCTACTCTCCAGGGCCATCTCAGCCTCTGGTGATCAGGAGAATCAGAGTATCCGGAAGGTCATCTTTTCCTATGTGGTGGTCTTCCTTGTGTGCTGGCTCCCCTATCATGTGGCAGTGCTGCTGGACATCTTCTCCATCCTGCACAACCTCCCCTTCACCTGCCAGCTGGAGAACACGCTCCTCACAGCACTACATGTCACACAGAGCCTGTCCCTGGTGCACTGCTGCATCAATCCTGTGCTCTACAGCTTCATCAACCACAAGTACAGGTACAAGCTGATGAAGGCCTTCACTTTTCAGTATTCTGCCCAAATAGGCCTCACCCAGCTCACCAACACCTCCAGAGTGTCAGAGACAGAGTACTTGGTGCTGGAGCAAAACTCCAAATGACCTGCTGTGCAGAGGCCACGTCATGGAGCTTGTGAACATGGCTTATGGTCTTCATAAGAGAGCAAGGGAGCTTTGGGTCTTGATGCCCAAGTGACATGAAGAGGAGAAGGCGTCATAGAGTAAGATGTCACATTGTGCATCTTACTCTCTATCCAGTGCTGTCTGTCAAAGTCAGCTTCAGGAAACACTTGACTGGACATCTATACAACAGAACCTTCTGCTCTTCCTGAAATTTTTATATGTTGAATTATATTTAAGTCTTCATTTTCTCACTATTGGCATACTGCATAAAAAGTATTGGAAAGTTAAATGTATTTTAAATATTGCATGGGAGGTATAATCCTACTCAGATTGCTGTAGTTTTAAGATTAGTTTGACTTTAGTTTTACTAAGGGTGTCATTTTTAACTAATTTAAAGTTATGTATTTATATACATGTATATGCATATATATAAAGGTACACCATTCTTCACTGAAATGTGTTCTTTATAAAAGTTTTATATCTCTGTGGTAAGTTGTATTTGCACAGGATATGGAACAAAAATGGCTTCATAATGCTGTTTGGGATGTTAATAGTTTTGCAGAGTTACATTTAAAACAAAAGAAGACTATTACAGGCTACAAAACTATGCATAGAATGAACAGAGTTCTCTTAGTCTGTAAGTTATTTCTTTAATAAAGAACTTTGTTTCCTAAAAGTGCATTCCTGAAAGTGTGAAAGTGTGCCAGCATTGAGGTAGCATTCATGATGTTGCTATGTGGACACACCTGGCACACACAGTCAAGCTGAGCAAGAATAAAGAGAGAACTGCCACAGAGCAAACTGGAGGGTTAGTGTGGGTGAGTGGCATGAAAGGCACAGCATTCAAAGTGCTGAGTGTGTTTTAGAAGCTCTTCAGGTGGTGTTGGGGAGGGAGGTGGTGGGCAGATGTCTGGAGACGGAAATGCAGGAAATGTGAGCCTGGATTGGCCAGGGCTCCTCTGCTCCCAGCACCAGTGTGACATCCCCTCACACAATCCCTGTTGAAGGTTGAAGGCAGCTCTGCTTTTACATTCTTAGCAGACCTAAGAAAAAGCTGCACAGGAAATGCATACTTTCTACTTACCATAGACCAACTAATTACATTTCTCCCCTGTCATCTGCACCAGATATATCCCAAGATCCCCTGAAACCTGGAAAGTACCTGACTCATTATGCATATTTTATGTATTTACTACGCATTCTCCTAGACATACACATTTACCGTACAGTTTAATTTATAAAGTAGACACAGAGATCAACAATTTTGAAAATTAGAATGACTATATAATTTTCTGTAATAAAAGTTATTTAAAACTTAAGAATTATGTATTTCTAGAGTATCCCATTTAGCCTTTTGGGGGGCTGCAAATAACTGAACTGCAGAAAGTGAGCCTGTAACAAAGGGAAGGCTATTGACTGTGCTTGAGGCAGTAACCAAACTCTGGCTTCTGCATTTCCACATGAACCTTCACTGGGAGGACTCCTTGGAGGAGCACTATCAGAGCCACAGGAGCCACAGCCGTCTACAGACCTGGATTTTGGGTAGGAGCTCAGGGAAATGTCCTTCCCATCTTAGCACAGGTGAGGCCATACACAGGTGGGTCTTCTTGAGATCCAGGGGCTACTGCCCTTTTGGAATGTCCCTGAACATATGGGCTCACCAAGACTCACAGCCCAGGGGTCCCTCGGGGTTACAGATAGCACCATTTGCAAAGGCTGCACAATCTGAGTTCTGAGGCCAGGCATTGTGGCATGCTGACTCCAATATGCTTGACACATGTCCACAGGTGCATGCATACTGTCATGAATGCTATAATAATAGCAGATCAATAAGTGAAAATGCAAGAGAAAGGAAAAATAACACAAGAAACACACAAAGTTGGGGAAAATCATAACATGATAAATACTTATTACCATTAAAATGGGGCCATGTTTACCCTGAGGCTTCTAGAGGTCAAGTTCAAACAGGAAACTCCCAACCAATGAATTGAGGAGGAGAATGGAGAACAGAAAAGCTGAACTTACGTTGAGTGTTCAGGCCCCTCCCACTCAGTGTGGACCCCTCCTAGCCCAGGAGTTCAGGCATATAGATGCATAGTGCTGGGTTCAGGTGGGGTTCCTTATCCATTCACAGACGTCTCCTGTGCCTCCCAGCTTTAGTGACTCCTATTGCCCTTGCTTAGTGGGACCATGGACTATTTTCTTACCACTCTGTAGAGCCGGGTGACCACTCGGTAGCTTTCACCCACTCTGAGGTGCAGAGCAGTTAGGAGGTTTGTGGAGAGCAGGCTGTGCTGGCTCCAAGCCATTCCACACTATGCAGAAGAACACTGCCCATACCTGAGCTACCCTGTTTTATAAAGCAGCAGATTTTCCTGGGCTACACCCTTCTGAATCCAAGTGATGAGGCAGAATGACTCATGCCTTGTCAGACCAAGTGGATAACCACCAGATGCTGGGTATACAAAATTTACTGGAAAGAATTAACCCAACTGGGCACAATGGTGCATGTCTGTAATCCTAGACTCACAGAAAGCTGAGGCAGGAGGATCACTGGTGTCAGGCTAGCCTAGGCAACTTAGTGAGTTCCCGTCTCAAAATAAAAAATAAAACTCTGACAGGTAGCTCAGTGGAAACATGCCATGCTATGAGGTTCAATCCCCAGAACAACACACAAAGAAATAAGAAAGAAGGCAATGACCCAGCTGTGCAGCAGCAGCATAAGGCACAAATAGATACATAAGTGAATCAGGTTAGTAAAAAAATTACTCCCTGTGCATTCACTAAATTAAATCAGAGACACATGGACTCCTGGGCACATCAGAACCTCATCCAGAAAACCAGGACCATGAGCTTACCAGACACTGCAGACTCATCACTGGAACACCAGGAGAGGCACGTGGGAGACTCATCACTGGAACACCAGGAGAGGCACGTGGGAGACTCATCACTGGAACACCAGGAGAGGCACGTGGGACTGTGGCAGTGGCATTTCCTTCTTCATCTTGTGTTTTAGTTAGTAATCTGACTTTTTTCTCGTTCTTCCTTCATTAGCATGGACAGAGGTTTATCTATTTTATTTTTCAAAGAACATCTTTTTGTCTTGTCATTTATTTCACTTGTTTCTTTTGTTTGAATTTCATTGGTTTCAGCTCTGATTTTTTATTTATTTCCTGTCTTTACTGCTTTGGGTATTGATTTGTTCTTTTTCTGGGGCTTTGAGATGTAGTGTTAGAGAATTTTACATGTTGTATAAGTGTTCCCATTTACCTCTAAGAATTTTTTTGTATTTCACCCTTGATTTCTTCAACTGTCCATTCACCAATCAATAGTGTATTATTTAGTCTCAATTTGTTAGATATTTTACTTTATCATTGATATCTAATTTCATTCCATTGTGATCTGAGAGAATGCAGAGTATTATCTGTTATTTTGTATTTATTAGGACTTCCTTTGTTGTGTAAGATATAGTCTATTTTAGACAATGAGCCTTGCTGTGGAGAAAAAAAGTATATTTGTTCATTGATTGATGAAATATTATCTATATCTATATCTATATCTATCTATCATATATATATATATATATATATATATATATATATATGTAATATCTTTCAATTCTAAATTACTGATTACATTTTTTTGTTCTATGGTATATTTAAATAGATTTTTTTGGGAAAAAAGACTCTGCTAAGTGGAAAAAAGATGAGCAACTGAATGGGAAAAATATTTAGAAAGGTCATACCTGACATATAATTTGTATCTGGAATGTATAAATGCATATAGAGATGTATACACAATTAAAATTATTGAGGTGTACATGTGTGTGTGTGTGTGTGTGTGTGAGTTTGTGGATAAAATTTTATTTTCAAAATTAACCTTTAAATTGTGTTTAATTGCAGGTGAATATTTATATTGTTTGAAACTTTTTGATTGTTTTGTTGCCAAGAACACACAGGGACATGTGTGTTCTTGGCAAGAACAACAGCACTTACATCACATCCCAAGCCTTTTCATGTTTGAGACAGGATGTGTATATATTCCCTGGCTACATGGATGACATCAGCCTGCCTCAGCATCCCAAAGATCTGCAAATACAGATGTGGCCCTCTTCAGCCAGGGCATATTGAGTCATTTAGGGAGTAATTGGATGGAACCAATACTTCAGAGACACTAGAAGTTATCATGGACAATGCATATGGAAATCTTTCTGCTGAAGGAAATATTAAAATTACAATGGAAACAAGGAACTTCACACAGTGTACTATGTCATGTTGTAATAGTAATTTTCCAAGGAACACTGCACATCATTTTTTGTGCTAGTTATTATAATGACCAGTAAAAAGCATAAAGCCCCTGCCCCATGAAGCTTATATGCTATGGATCAGGAATTACCTAAAGGCCCTATGGGAAGGGGAACAGAAAGTCCAAGGATGTAAAGATCAGGATCTTTCTAGCTGAAGGGGGAAGTAATGGAACACAGAAGAAGCAGGCACAGGATAGATTTGCATGTCTTGTAAGCCAGAAATGTTTAAGCAAGCTTGGTCATCTTTGCCTTGAAAAGATTACTGTGGATCTGGGAATGTATCACATGTTTGGAGAGCAAAGGTGAGTTAAAGATAAAGGTTATTTGGAATTTTTGTAGGCAAAATGGACAGGATTGGTTTATAAGTGAATATAGAGTGGCAGGTAAGAGATGACATGAATCATTTCAAAGCTTCTTGGCATGGACCACTGGAAGGACTGTGGTACCATTCACTGAGGTGGGGACTGTTGGACAAGGACAAGGGGTAAAAGCTAAGATAGGTGCTAAATAGGCAGCTGGATATCTTGACTGATACTTTATAGTATCTGGTGGGGAGATATGATTTTTAAGTTTTATATGATGATGATAACAAGGCTTGGGCGTGATTTCCTAGGAAAAGAGTATATAGTGAAAAGGAGCAAAGTCAAGACAAAAACTCCAGAAACAAAGTCCTAAGTGTTAGAGATTGTGCCAGAAGATATGGCTGAGAAGGAGGGGCCAGAGTAGCAGGAGAAAAAACAGTGGTGGAAGACAATGTTTTCAGAAGGAGGAAATACTCAACATTGTACATGAAGCTCAATGAATTAAGGAAGAATTCCAAAATAGTCAAAGGACCTAGTGGAGTAGAGGCCTTGAGACATTAATACTACAGATGGAATGATGGGTGGAAGCCAGTTCAGAGATACCTGAAAGGGAGGGAGAGATAATAAAAGGAGAGGGCCAGCATATGTAGCTCTGGAAGGAAGATGAGATAGGAAAGATTCGAGGAGGAGACATGGGATCCATGGTGATCTGTCTTAATGGGAGCTTCTGGGACACATTTAAATGTGCATGGGAAAGGTCCAGTTAGGAGAAAAATGGAGATTCATAAGTTTTCTGAGAGGATTTTGCTTCAAATTCCTAACTCTCCACTTTTCCATAGTCCTCTCAGATTACCCCAAATGGAGATTTCTATTCCAGTACAAGTGTGAATAGAGTTGTAATCAATATTTTAATTTAATTCTTTCCGATTTACCCAAATAGAAATTAAAGGTGTTTACTGAGAGTGATAAAAATTCTGTGAGTGTTTATGTGTGAATATGTGCACATTCAGGCGTGTTTGGGAAGGGGTGTTTGTAAAAGTTTCAAGACTCTAGGGAAGTAGTGTAGTCATATGTCACTAATTTGAAGTTTTGAAAACAATTCCAAAATCAGCTTTATCATTCATTTATCTTTCACATAAAAAAGCGCACACTTTGAAAACCTTAAATTGTTATCACAACTTGAAGCAAAACAATTTGCAGGGAAAAAAGGAACTCTTTTCCATTTAAATCACTCTTGTTATTTGCAGGTAAGACAGCAGATGTCATAAAACTCGAATATCTAAACTATTCTTTATCAAATGTAAATACAAATATACTTAAGGAAAGCGGCTTACATCAAAGAAGAGGTCTATAGCATACTGTCACCCATACTTACTAGTCCACATGGGGAACTCCTTCTTAACAGGGACTTGGAAGAAGGTATGTGAAAGAATGCTAAGGAAAGCCATCTACCCTCAGGGGTAGATGGGGTTTAGTCATGGTCCACCATTCTGTCCTGCCACACCGAAGTTTGTTTCCACAATGCTGACAGGTTGCCTCTAGAGCAAGACTGGCACAGAGTCAAACAAAGAATTGCTGAGAATACTGGATCATGAAGAAATTTTACTGTGACCAGAATCTGAAAAATTATATACAGTACCACTGGGAGCCAAAGGATGACCTACATGAGAAATAAAACAACATAAGTTAGACATTCTAGGTTCACAACATCAGAATGAAGTCTACCAAATACAAGCAACAAAGAAAGTAGCCATGGATTATCATCATTGAAGTAGGGTTTCATTAACAAAGTGAATACAACATTAAAGTAAGTGTTTAATCTGATGGAGCTAAATCATGTAATTAAATGTTAAAAAGGGACACATACATCTGTATCTTTTTTTTGTGTGTGTGTGTATGTATTCTGCCCTAAGTGTATTTATATTGTCATAAAGCTATGAAATGATGCAGAAACCACAGCATAACTTGAGTATTTTTAGCTCCCTTGGCTTTGAGTTACACTACTATTATAACCCATAAAGGGACACTGGGTCTGGGGGCAATTACACACACCTGCAATCCCAGCAGCTCTGAAGGCTGAAGCATGAGGATCATGAGTTCAAAGCCAGCCCCAGCAAAAGTGATGTGCTAAACCACTCAGTGAATCTCTAAATAAAATAGCACATTGTACTGTGGATGTGACTCAGTGGTTGAAATCCCCTGAGTTCAATCCACATCACCCTCCCTACCAAAAGTATAAATTGGGCTGGAGACAATTCACAGTAGTGCTTGCCTAGCATATAACCATGGCCTCGGTTTGAATTCCAATATTGGGAAAAAATAAAAACAACTGAGTAGACTTGAAAGTGAGATTTTGGGGTGGCGGTGGGGGCGCGCCTGTGGGGAGAGGCGGCGGCTTCTGCTGCGGCTGCGAGTGGGGGGTAGGGGGGGAAGAACCGGGGAAGGGGGCAGGGCGAGCGAGCGGAGAGCAGTGTTCCTGAGGCGGCAGCGGCGTCTCGGGCGGAGGAGGAGGAGGGCGGGGAAGGAGGATGGAGCAAGCTGGGGGTTGGGGTTGGCGCTAGCCACAGCGGCTGTCCTCGTACTGTGGGAGAACGACTGGCTGCTCCTGGAAGTTGTGGTGTCCGGAGCCGGGCAGGTGCCACCACAGCAGCCGCCTGAGCGGTGGGGAGGAGGAGGGAGCGGCAGGGTTGGCGGGGTCGGGAGGGAGGGACGGGCAGGGGGAGCGAGCTGGGGAAGACGGAGCTGGCTCTGCGGGGGGGGGGGGGGGGGGGGGGGGGGGGGGGCAGCGACCGCAGGACCGCAGCCTGGGGGACGCGGGAGGATGGAGCAAGTGGAAATCCTGAGGAAATTCATCCAGAGGGTCCAGGCCATGAAGAGTCCGGACCACAATGGGGAGGACAACTTCGCCTGGGACTTCATGCGATTAAGAAGATTATCTACCAAATATAGAACAGAAAAGATTTATCCCACAGCCACTGGAGAAAAAGAAGAAAATGTTAAAAAGAACAGATATAAGGACATACTGCCATTTGATCACAGCCGAGTTAAGTTGACCTTAAAGACTCCTTCTCAAGATTCAGACTATATCAATGCAAATTTTATTAAGGGTGTCTATGGGCCAAAAGCATATGTGGCGACCCAAGGACCTTTAGCAAATCCAGTAATCGATTTTTGGAGAATGATATGGGAGTACAACGTTGTAATCATTGTAATGGCCTGTCGAGAATTTGAGATGGGAAGGAAAAAATGTGAGCGCTACTGGCCTTTGTGTGGTGAAGACCCTATAACATTTGCAGCATTCAAAATTTCTTGTGAAGATGAACAAGCAAGGACAGACTACTTCATTAGGACACTGTTACTTGAATTTCAAAATGAATCTCGTAGGCTCTATCAGTTTCATTATGTGAACTGGCCAGACCATGATGTTCCTTCATCATTTGATTCTATTCTGGATATGCTAAGCTTAATGAGGAAACACCAAGAACCTGAAGATGTTCCTATATGTATTCATTGCAGTGCAGGCTGTGGAAGAACAGGTGCCATTTGTGCCATAGATTATACGTGGAATTTACTAAAAGCTGGGAAAATACCAGAAGAATTTAATGTATTTAATTTAATACAAGAAATGAGAACTCAAAGGCACTCTGCAGTGCAAACAAAGGAGCAATATGAGCTTGTTCATAGAGCTATCGCCCAACTGTTTGAAAAACAGCTACAGTTGTATGAAATTCATGGAACCCAGAAAATTGCTGATGAAGGGAATGAAATTCGCACTGAAAGTTTGGTCAGCTCCATAGATACAGAAAAACAAGATTCTCCTTCTCCAAAACCACCAAGGACTCGAAGTTGCCTTGTAGAAGGGGATGCTAAGGAAGAAATATTGCAACCACCAGAACCTCATCCAGTGCAGCCCATCTTGACACCTTCTCCCCCTTCAGCTTTTCCAACAGTCACTACTGTGTGGCAGGACAATGACAGATACCACCCAAAGCCAGTATTGCATGTGGTTTCTTCAGAACAGCATTCAACAGACCTCAACAGAAACTATAATAAATCAACAGATCCTCCAGGGAAAAATGAATCAACTATTGAACAAATAGATAAAAAATTGGAGCAAAATTTAATTTTTGAGATTAAGAAAGTCCCTCTCCAAGAGGGACCAAAAAGTTTCGATGGGAACGCACTCTTGAATAGGGGACATGCAATTAAAATTAAATCTACTTCATCTTGTATAATTGATAAAATGTCTAAGCCACAGGAAGTAAATTCAGGGGATCTAAAAGTTGATGACATATCACAGAATTCTTGTGTGGACTGTAGCGCAGCACAGTCAAATAAAGCTCCTATTACTGCACCAGAAGAATCACAGAAGAATTCAGACACATCTCCAAGGCCAGATTGCTTGCCTCTTGATAAAAAAGGGCATGTAATGTGGTCATTTCATGGACCTGAAAATGCCACACCTGATTTATCTGAAGGCAAATCCTCAGATATGCACTGTCAAACTATGAAAACTGAGTTTAACACCAATTCCTACAGCACACGTTGAAACCTTTGTGGATCATCAAAATAGTTCACCTCTATTCAGAGCACCCCTTAGCTTTACTAATCCTCTTCACTCTGAGGACTTGGATTCAGATGAAAGGAACTCTGATGGTGCTGTGACCAAGAATAAAACTAATATTTCAACAGCAAGTGCCACGGTTTCTGCTGCCACTAGTACTGAAAGCATTTCTACTAGGAAAGTATCGCCAATGTCCATTGCTAGACATGATATGGCAGAAACAATACTTTTGGGTGCTGAAAAAGATGGTGATGTTAGTGAAGATTCACCACCGCCCCTACCTGAAAGAACTCCTGAATCTTTTGTTTTGGCAAGTGAACATAATATACCTATAAGATCAGAATGGAATGAACTCCAAAGTTAGGAATGGTCTGAACAAATAGAATCTAAAGGCTTGAAAACCTCTGGAAATGTAAAATGTGATCATCCAGCAGGAGATATTCACACAGAGACTTGTACAGAATGTCCATCTACTTCCAGTGAGAAGAAAGATCAAATAGCAGAGAGTCCAACAGAAGCCACAGATATTGGTTTTGGTAATCGCTGTGGAAAACCCAAAGGACCAAGAGATCCACCTTCAGAACGAACATGATTCAGGGAGCTAAAAGACACTTTAAATTTACTGGAAAATCCAAGTGCCACTGAAAGCCAGATTTATAGTATTCCATCTTTAAAATGTGGGACTAATAGCAGTGTAGATTGTTACCATGATATTACTTTGCTGGGACCATCTACCTGCCTTAGGAAAAAGTATTAAATATGGTTTATTTTGTAACTTCAAGTATTATTGAATTAATTTCTCTTAACCCTGTTACATGCTGCTTGTAGACATGTTAATATAGTAATACTTTTATGATAAATTGAGTTTAAGGACTACTCTTTTGCTGTTTTATCATGTATGCATTATTTTGTATATGTACAGGGCAAGTAGGTATATAATTTGATAAAGTTGCAGTCATAAAATATTATTAACAGAAGATGTAAGAAATTTCTGCATGGTCTAAATCTTTGTGTACCTTATTTGTAAATTATTTGCCCTGAAGTTTTAGAAAATAGTTTTTGAATTTTAAAAATGCTGGATTCATGCAGCCAGCATTGCAGGTTATCAGAGATGAAAGATTGTAATAATAATACATTTTGTAAATTGTAAGCAAAAAGTTATTTTTATATTATATACTGTCTAATCGTCATCCTAATCGTTCTTGTTTTCATCTAGTCATGGAGATTCAGTAAGTGCCTTGGAACAATATTGAATTCTCTTAGCTTGTGTGTGTTACTTTAATATTTGAACTCAACTAGGATTAGAAGACTATCAAAATATGTTATGTTTCAGGATATTTGACCTGCCATTAAAAAACAAAACCAATTTTACAGTGCCAAAAAAAAGAAAGTGAGATTTTTTCCAAACTTCAAAGTCATTAATCTTGTTTTCAATTTTTAGAGTGATAAGTGCAGCAGAGAAAAATTCAACTGAAGATTGTCTTCAAAAAACAATAAGAAATAACACCTGAAGAGTGTCTCTTTGGAATTTTGCTACTCATTTTTCAACATTAAGAATGTATTAGCAGGATGGGGTTGTGGCTCAGTGGTAGAGTGCTCACCTAGCACATGTTAGTCCCTGGGTTTGAGCCTCAGCACAAATAAAAATAAATAAATAAAAGAAATGTATTGTTTCCAATCACAACTAAATAAAGAAATACATAAATAAGTGAAGAATGTGTTAGCTGAATCACATAAAAAGCTAATTGTTTAGGATACAATGTGTACTTTCCCCAAGACCATCATTGTAAAATGCCTCAACACATCTCCATTTCCTGTCCTAAACAGATCATATAACATTAATGCAGAAGAGCTCTTTGAAAATATAAAACATGCTGATACTCCAGATTTATTTTTTTCATTATATTAATATGAATCTTGATTATCTTTTTGTTGTATTTTTAAAGAGACTACATTTTAGGCAATCAAAATCTTTTCCTTCTATGGATTCATTCTTATATTAAAAATAGTTAATTTTCTTCCACATAATTCTCCAGGTTAACCATATCCTTAAATTTCCTTTGTTCCTAAAATATTTCTGAAAATATCAAGGAAGAGGCTTGTCTTGATAAGTTTAATAGAAAAGAAAAGCAAACCTTCTCAGGATTTACTTTTTTCTTTTCTATAATGTATTAAGGACACCACAGTAGATATATATCCTAAATATATTATTTTATGTATAAATATTTAGAATATATATATGTATTGTAAGGGCTCCTAACCGAAGTATGTTTCCAACTATATAATAGTCAGGTATTTACTCATTTAGAGTTTACACCTGGGTTTAAAGATTTAACATATTCTTATATGAAATATCTTTTATAAACAAAACTACAAATTCTAATAAGAAAGATTTAAATCCCTCCCTGAAATTTTGCTAAAAAAGCCCAAACCCAAACCCAAACCAAAAGCAAAACAAAACAAAAAAAAACAATAAGAAAGAAAACACTGCTTAGAAAAATCATCACTCAGATGGAGCACCTGACATTGGAGGAATTCTCCCATTTCCTTCATCTATTGAGATGAAGCAAAACTGGGGTGGGAAAGAGAGGAATCATCCCATGGATCAGTGGTGCCTTGGTTTTCTAATTACTGTTTTCACTCTCAAGAGAAATGGAGGTACTGGTTAATACCCAGAGCCAGAACATCTTAGCTGACTTCCACTACCACCTAACAACCAGATGAGAAATGAATTGAGACATATCCACCATTTAACAAGGGCCTAGAACAGACAACCACACAAAATGCACAGATGCCTGAAATGTATACAAAAAGAGCAGTCATTTGTTGAGTGAGTGAAATCTAATAATTGATTAACCTTTTAGATCTTCCTTGAAAGAAAACTAATTCTTAGCTCTTTTACTAATGATTGACACCCACCCTTTTAATTAAAGGGCAGGAGAAGGAAGGAACTTGGAGAGTTATGGGGAAGAGAATTATCATCTATTTTAACATAAGAAAGTATCCATATAAGGAGAATATTTATATTGCCTAAAACACAAGACCCATATTAACACAGTGGAAATATAAATCAGGAACATCAGTATTTTTTTGTTTCCAAAGAGCTTTTTTTCTGTATTAATGTTTTTCGATCAAAATTAGTTATAAGGAATTTTCACATAAACAGTATCTTTTATACACAGGGCCAATATAAACCTTAAATTTTAGAATGATTTTATATTTATTAATTCAATTCTATCAAGTATAAGAATAATATTAAAAAGAAATTTAAAAATTCCAAGTTTATTCATGGAGGGCAAAAACTCCATTGAACATCATAAAAGAGATAATTAAAAATTATTATAATATTAAAATTCTATAATACGATACAATATAATAATTCAAGAATTTACTAAAACTGAAAAGTATAAATTTTGATAAAGGAAAAGAACAACTCATTTTGTTCTACCTTTCCTTGGAGAACTCTGTGGGGAATTTGGAGGAGGAGACAGCTGAGAAGATGCCTTTGTATTTTATCATCAGCTGGATTCTTGTGACATTCCAAAGTTCCTTCCTCAGTTAGGGAAAGAATTTTCTTTAAAGCTTCTGGAGAGCCAATGCCTATAAAAGAAAAAATAACTTAGGTTATGCATTTTGAAGACAAAAATAAATAGTAATGACTAAATACATTTTTGTGTTAAGATTTACTTTTACAGTCTGATTCATCTTACCTACAATCTAAATGTTCTTTGTGTTACTACTCATAGTACAAACAGATCACCAAAGGCACAAGATACCTGGATTTTTTTCATAAACATGTAGTTTTAGTTGTATGTGTACACAATATCTTTATTTTATTTTCACGTGGTGCTGAGGATTGAACCCATTGCCTCACGCACACCAGGTGAGTGTTCTACCTTTGAACCACAACCCCAGTCCTGAGGTTTTAGTTTTGACTGGTATCTACAAGACTACTACAGATTGTTTTTGATATTTTACTTTGTATTTCAAACCTGAAAGTTGTCACTTTTGTTCAACAATGAAGAATAAACATACAATTATAAAACATCTGAATTTAGGATGACAATGTCACAGCCAATTTCAACTCCAGTTGTTTCAGCTTTAGGATGGAAACACATTGTAGTGTGGCTGGAAATGTTAGCTGTGGAGAAGTGGAAATGATGGAGAAAAGCAAAGGGGCAAGGGTTAAGAGGAACTTTCTCAAACAGTGAATGAAAGAGCTGTAGGAATTCTGTGCCCTGATACTTAAACAAGCACATTAAAGAGGAGCAGGAGACACCATGTAAAAATACTGTGTCAGAGAGACAATGACAGAAGACCTCAGCAGAGGGGTGGGCCACTGCAGGATCCAGTAGCATGAGGATTTAAAGTGGCTCAACATTATTTTTTAGAAATAAAGAAGTCAAATTTTACTTTGAAACAAAATTATTTCATTAATTAGAATGGGGAAAATCCCTCTTATTACCTTTAAGTTACTATTTTATATAACATTGCTTTAAATATATTATACTAAACATAATAAGATGTCAAGTAATATTTCAAGCACATGTAATTTCATAAATCCAAAATGAGCTAAAATATATTGAGTTATTCTGTATAGAAAGTGGGAGAGAGCTTCATATGTAGGCACACATGCATTATATAAAATATGGCTAAAAAGCTGTTTTTAGCTAAAAGGAAGACTGATCATCTTCCAAATAAAAATGTCAGCACAGGAGACAGAAGTCAGTCTGCAGGGAATTTAGGAATACATATCTGTTGAGAGCAACAGCAATCAAGACACCTGTGTTTGATTTTTTCAGATAGGAAGAATGACACAAAATATTTAAAAGAGGACTGATGTCAAGTAAAGGTGTTCTTTTCTCACATTCCCATAAAACTCAACAAGACACTCACTGGTCAAGAGGAACAGGGCAAGGATAGAGTCCGTGAGTGTTCCAACACATTAATAATGTCCAACTCACATAATGCAGGAACTCCATTACTGCCAAATAATTTTATCTAAACAAACTCTTTGCTATCCATCCCCTTTTAAAATTTCTTTAGTTTTATTAGCATTGTTTCCTTCTACCTATATGTAGAAATAGAGAGCCCATCCATTTCATAAAACTTACTTGTTTTACATTCATATAAAGGGCCTAAGTTAGTAGATAAGTTATTTTTAACATTTTTTTTAGTTTTAGGTGGACACAATATCTTTATTTTATTTATGTGGTGCTCAGGAATGAACCTAGCACCCAAACATGCTAGGTGAGTGCTCTACCCATGAGCCACAACCCCAGCCTTAGGTGAGTTATTTTCAAAGGGAAAATTAAAAATGTTTTTTGCTGTTTAACATTCAGGCATTAGATGTATTCTCACTGCTCCCAAGTTTCAGAATCAGTGATTTAATAAAAAGAAATCACCTTCATGCCTACCATGCACAAGGCCCAGAGTTCAATCCCCAGTACCATAGTAGAATAAAAAAGAAACATAATCATTTCCACACAGATCACATAGCTGAAAATATTGCGACTATATTTCTACAATTCATTGATTATAAGGCAAAACTAGTTGAAAAATCATATATGAACATAAACTCATTACTAGAAAAATTAAGTTACTAAATGTGTAACTTGTACATTTATTTCCTTATTTTGCCAAGTCAAAAAATGTTATTTAATAATATATTATGTTTAGAAACTGTCTGATCACTGGTAAAAATAAAGTGTACCTTGCTGAATATTTGTTTAGTTTGGAGATAATAGTCACAAAGACATTCAAGCATGATAGACAAGTTAGTCCAAATAAACATTTTTTTAACTAATCTGAAAATTACAGCAATACATAATACCAAAAAATAAAACAAAGTTGGAATGAACCCAACTACAGGGTGTAAGTATAAAAAAAAAAACAAATTTTCAGAAACAATAATAAAACTCACTTTAAGGAAAAGAAAGGGGGGGAATGAGTTTCATCACTTACCAAAAGGTGAGAGATCCTTGTCAGACACCTTGTTCCTTAAAGTATCGAGGACCACAGTGGGAACCTGCAGTCTGTGGTTGACCTTATGTGGTTGGGGATGTTCCTTCTGCTGTGACTATGTCCTAAGAGCCACTTGTGAGGTCTTGGATACAACAGGATTTTTGTTACCAGGATTCTTAGGCACTGGAAATTGTTTGGTTTGAAATTATTACAAAAAATTTAAAATATTAGCAGCTATGTAGAAGATAATTGTAGAACTACAAGAGTCTTTTCTGATTTCAGAATACTAAAATACCCATCTCTCCTAGCTGTTACTTATAAAGGCCAGAAATTGAGAGGGGGGACCTTAGTTACAGAAAATGAGAAAGCACTGGCAGGATAAAGGTATTTAATTAAGGAAATTAGTAATCTTGAGGAAGATGAAATAGGAAAACACCAAGTAAAAAAATAGAAAGGTGTATGGTTTGTGTCCCCTGAATGGGGTAAAAACTGCAACAGGAAAATCACCAGGAATAATTTTGTAAAATGACATTCAAAACTATTGGACACATCTGAGCTAACTTTTAATTTAATAAATTCTACAAACTGTAACCTATTGACTATCAAATTCTTCTATAGAGAATCATATATGTAAGCAAATAATGAACAATTGCTTATGTATTACACTATGCAAAAAATTCCATGGTAGAAAAAAGGCAAACCAGTTTATTGGGACAATTAAATGTTGTGCATGTAGAATCTTAATATCTAAACAATTCAATGTCATGTTCTTCCCTCATGTGACACACTCAGAAGCTTGGGATAAGGAAAGAAAAGTAACTCTTCCAAGGTCACATTGTTAGTCAGTGTTGTAAGCAGGATTTGAAATCAGAGCGCTCTCCCTGAATAGAACAAGCTCTTCACCATGACATAAAGTTCCTAACTGTGAATCTTCTAAATTAATCTATTTAACATTTAAATTCTGTACAACATTATTTTTCACATGTTTATATACAAGGCACAAAAATTGTTCTAAATGAAAAATGCCTTTGTTTAGTGTGCATTGATTGAGACTAGCCCAAGGAATTCTACATGCTAGTCAAGCGCTCTACCACTGAGCTATATTCTGAGGTCCTTCTTTTTTTAAAATATCTATTTTTTTTTAGTTTTAGGTGGACACAATATCTTTATTTTATTTTTATGTGGTGTTGAGGATCGAACCCAGCACCCCGCACCAGGCGAGCGTGCTACCAAATGAGCCACATCCCCAGCCCTGAGGTTCTTATTTTTTATTTTTAAGAAATGCATCTCTCTTTGTTATCCAGACTGGCTTAGAACTCCTGGGCTTATGATCTTCTCCCCTAGTCCTCCTGTGTAGCCAGGACTAACTACACATGTGATCTATCAAGCCTGGCTCATCATTAGGCCAACCTTTTAAAATGCTGAGACCTACACGTCAGCCTAAGTTGTGGCCCACTTGGTGGTAGAATTATTGTTTTAAATAACAGCTGAATATGTGTCTGGGAACCATATAGGCTGTGGATATACATGACAGTACAACATCCAGTCCTGTGCCCTCTGACCTGTGAGGCCCCAACCCCTCAGGTTGCACATTGCTTTGTGAGTATTTTGGTAAGAAAACAAGCAATGCAAATTTGAACTGCATCTGCCCATGTGTCCTGTAAATGAGTACTGGCTGCAGTGGAATGAAACCAAACAACATGAGTATGTCCATCGTCTTGTCCTCCATACACTAACTCAGCTGGACACAAAGGCTTCATCAAGGACAGGGGAAAGGTTATGCACTTGAGAACTAGAAACCTACTTGTCTATACTGGGCCTTATCCTGTCACCATGCATGTCACTGCACAGGAAACAAACACACATGGCAGTCAGAGTCTGCAACCATTTCCAGAAAAACTCATGTGTGTTGGTTGCTGGCTCACACTGCAGAGACATCACGTGAAGACTCTCCTCATCCATCTCCAGCTCCAGATTGGACAGGTACTGCTTCACATTTAGAACTATCAGCCCATCTTCATAAAGCTTTTTGGTGTTGATTAAGGAACTTCAGCATGCCCACATTTTAGGACCATCTGTCTGAGCCACCTCCAGCACTGTTGCATTTGTTCTACCCTGGCTAAGAGACCTGAAGGATGGAAAGGTCCTTATGCAACTCACTTGAGCATGGGGTGATTTTATCTATTTGAAACTTCCAGAAACTATATACGTATTCTACATTTGAAAGGTCACATGCCTCATTCCCTAAGCAAACTGTTAAATGGATCAAAGAATATTGCAGATAATAAATCGTCTTTTTTGTTGTTTAAAAGGAATTACACACAATACATACAAAAAATGTGTTTGGCACTCATTCTGATTCAATTAGGAAATTCTAATATTTTCCTCTACAGAGCATTCAAATGTTTATATAGAAGACAGTGAACAATTATATAATAAAGCTCATGCAAGAATTCAAGGCTATAATCATTAAGCCTTGTATTATCTTTAAATCTCCTAAAAATGGTGTTTTAAAGATTCAAATAAAATTATCTCCACTATTCTCAATTTTTTTTCATATTCCTTGGGTTGAATGAGATGAGTTTTTATAATAATATAATAAATCAGTTAATATAACAATCATGCAAATGTGATAATCTACACACATAAACTGTTTAGCACATGAATTGTTAAAAATCATTTTTTAAAATATTGTTTTATATATAATGGAAACTGTATTTCATTAACCTGTAAACATATGATTTTAACTCTGTGGGCACCTGTTACTTTATTCATATGTACTAAAATATCTCTGCAGTAGTATTTTAATTGCACAATTTAAATATTTTCTAATATTCTCCTTCCCTTCCCCTCCTTTGGGCTCTCCTAATTTCAAGGCACAAATTATATTAATTTTTTTTCTGAGAGCCTGGAATTATGTCTGGCCACAGTTCCCCAAATAATCATGAAACATTTCACAGATCTCATGGATCATGAATTCAAAAGCACAGGCCCCAACAGATTAAATTTGAAGTCAGTTGACATCTAAAATTCTGTTAGGGAAAGAGATTTCAAACAATGCAAATTGTCCAAAAATATACCAGGTAGGAAAATAATGCAATGAACTGAGCAAGAACTATGTGTGGCTATGCAAGTCCTCCACCACTTATCCCAAACCCTTCTCCCATTTCTTCTTCCTTTATATGAGAGCCATGGAGATTGAAGCACAGGTTCAGAAATAGACAAGGAGATCACATGTTCAGAAATAAAGGTCTAAACTTCTTCATAAGCCCTTTTACAAGTCCACAAACATTAAACTGCATAATCATCCCACACACACCACCTTACTAGACACATTTTTTTCTGGTTGAAAAGACAAACATATTTATTTTTGTTCTAGAAAAAGATTGACTTATTTTGTCTCCTAGTCATTTTTTACTAAGGTGACAACTAAATCTACCATGTGAATAAGGAGACAATACTGTTTGGGATATTTACATATTTACAAGAAAGTGTTCTAAAAATAAGGAATAAATATCTATGATTCATGTTCACTTAAAAATAGTTGAAAGACAAACTTTTTATGAATAGTCAAAATTACACATGATGCCAAGTTAGACATCCACTCCAAATGAATTTTTGATGGTGATTCTTGGTACATCCTAATATAATGTCTGCAATTCTGCAGATATAAATATGTAAAATTTCTTCATTAGTATGAAAACTCTAAGCTTAAGCTCTCTAGTCCCATATGTGCCACTGGAGGTGAATCTCTCACTGAGTCCTGAACATGAGACCTGGGTCAATGTTAAGTGAAGCCATTCAGTCAACTTGCCAGACCTCTTTTGCAATCATCCTTAGCTTCTCAAAGCTGACCAGCCTATTTAGGTTTGAATTGCTTCCTGTAATTGGCAAAGAAGAAAATGGAAATCACATGGCATCTATTATATACTGCTACAAGTGAAGGTGGAACTCCCCTACCTTGCATTTACCTTCAGGAAAAAATGTGAGATCCTTCTTGATAACTGGGAATAGAGAAATTATGGGAGGTTGCAGGTTTTGACTTTTGAGGACATCGCATTATTTTGCCATGTTCCTGGAAGGGTCAAATAGGTCTTGGAGATCCTGAAATAGCTTTTCATATTTATTGGGAAGTTTTTCCCAGGTTGATCCCATTCTTGCCACTGGTGCCAGGTTTAGGCCACTGAGAGAGGAAGAAAGAAAAGAGGGATGCATGTAAATGTTCTCTTCTGAAATGGATGAAGCAAAACATTGCACTGCTTATTTACTGACAAATACATCTGCATGGATGCTTTCCATGGCTGGCAATGTATAGAGTCATGCAGAGTAAACTTGGGTAATCCTGGGTGATGAGAATGCCAGATAGAAGCAGAGTCAGGGCCAAGACTGTGGGTTGGATTCTTCTTCCCTTTATACTCCCCTGATCTGTTTATTATCTGCTAGAGTGTAGGTCCCACAAGTCCTCAAAGGTCTGTGAGTATGAGCTCAGCCCCTCCTCCATAGTGCTATTGGAAGTTGATAGAGGGTGTCTTTAAGAGGAGGGATTAGAGAGACGTCTTAGGTCACTGAAATATATCTAAAATTTGATGCTGGGACCCTGAATTCTTTCTTTATCTCTTTTTCCTGTCTGAGGCATGAGGTAAGTAGCTTTATTCCACCACATGCACCTGTTTTCCCCAACACAGGCTAAAAGGCAACAGAGGCAAATGACCACCACCTGAAACCTCGGAAACTGTGAGGCAATATAAACCTTTCCTCTGTATAAAAAGCTTCTTAGCAACATTGTTACAACAATGAAAGCTGAGTAGCAAACCATCAGCAAAACCTCTAGAATACAAGTTTTGTTGCTTTTCCTCCAATTAGAACAGTGTTTGGCTCACAGCAAGCATTTAATAAAACAGAGTAGGAAAATGCTCTCCAGTAAGAAATTAAAACAAAAGACACAATAGTCATGACACCATGATCAAACTCCCATCAGATAAAAATGATTAACTTTACAGTCATATTTAACATTAAAATAACTATTTTTTTTCATTTGCAATTTCTACTAGGTTTGATCTAAGCACTTAAAGGGGAGGAAAATTAACATTTATTGTGATGCAGCTCCATGCTCTCCAATGGAATTTCACATACATCATATCAAATAATCTTGATAATTCCTTGTGTTATTATTATTTTAAAAGGAGGTTAATTGATGTTCCCAGCAGCTCAAATAGTTTTCACACAGTCCAAGATAAAAAAAATAAAATGTGATGGATTTCAAATGTCCAATCTCCAAATCAACATATGGGAGGTTCTTGAAGGTAAGGATTAAGAATCAGATAAAATAACTGTTCACTGAGAGTCAATGACAATCTAGATTACCAGAATGGTATTAAAAACCTCAGTCATTTATAAACTATCATGTCTTATAAAATCATATGATATCCCCAGAGGGAGATGATTTCTAATCTGTAACATAAACTGAATCTGAAGACTGATATGTGCTCTTACCTGATGATTGCAAACATTGAGTTAAAATTCTTGCATTCCCTAAGGTGCAATGCTATCTTGATAAAATTCTTAATGAGCTTCATCTTCTTCAGCTGGTTTGTCTCTCAAAGAATTTCAGATGCCACCCAAAATGTCTCCTGGTTAATGACTTTTACAAATTTCTTCAGGTTGTGACAGCTGGATTGTGACTTAAGTTTAAATAAGTCCTCTATATATTCAGTAGGCTCGATGTTGCAGAAGAGTTCAAAACTTCACATGGAGAGCTGGGTGGCAACTTCCACAGTACTGAGCTGAAGAAGGGAAACTTGACCCTCTAGGAACAACTCCTGAGCATCCTCATCTGAACAAAGCACTTCTATCTCCATGTTGTTTTTCAGATAATACCTGTGAAAGCAGAAGTGTGTTAGATGTAGTCCAGCCTAAGCAGAAGCCTCATGATATCTGTAAAATGTAATCCTACTTTCTAGGGTAAGCTTGACAGAATACAGAATTGAAACCTGGAAGAGCTCTGTTTACCCATGATGGAAAGTGCAGTTGCTGAATCCATTGGTAGAAAACAGAACCCATATGTCAGAAAAGGACAAGAACAAATTACTTGGGATTTCATTATTACTGACTGAGATACTTTTTCAACATTCCTTTTCTGCTTTCTAAACCATTCCATTCTTTCTTCTATGGATGAGAGAAAATAGTTATTTATAAGTTTAACAAAAAGTTCAGGCTCTATGTGTGAGCAGAAAAAGTCATATCAGGGACATTACTCCATTTTGCAAGAATAAAAAGAAAATCTGACCATTGACGGGCCCAAATTAGATCAGTTCAAGATCATTTAATTTTAAAAAAATCCCCAAGAAACCTAACAGCTATTCCTTCATGTGATCTTATGACAACAGCCCTAAAACAGAACTCAGAGCTAGTCCATCTCATTTTAAGCAACTTATTGAAAACAGCATTTAGTTATTTGCTATTTCCTATTTTCTCCCTTCATCCCAGCCTCCTTCCTTCCTTCATTCTTGGGAGGGCAGATGTTTTCTCTAATTAAAATTCTGTAAATGAAGAAAGAGTGGAAGTCCCATTAAGCTGGACTTGTGCAAATTTCACAAAATATCTATGGCAGATAACAATGCATACTGGGCTTTTGACATTCACAGATAGAATGCTCTCCATTTTGATTACACATTAAGCCCATGACAGAGATCCACATATATATTTTTTGAATAATGAATGTGAATCATGAACTTGCAGCTCGATAGTGATCTGAAGAATTCCACCATGATTACAAATATATCAGTGTACATTCAAATGATAATTGAGAAAAACCAACTTCCTAAAATAAAACTATTTACTACTGTTGAGGTTGGAAATAAAACTGAAGATTACGAACATTATAGTTGATAGCTATAAAACAAATTTTGAGCAACGTCAATGGTAGTTTAGATCTATAACAAGGAAAATTTGAGCACAACAGAACCCTCCAGAAGAAAAATGGAATAGTGTTATTTTTGTGAAAACTCAATTTTCAATCTGTATTGGATCTAGTAATTATTTGAGATCCAAGACCTAACTACTTCTTTCCAACTTCTAGTTAGTTGTGGTTTGAAAGTAAAATTACATATCCACAATAACAGAAATGTCACTGAAAAGAATGACAAAATCAGCACTGCCTTCTTCCATGTACCATGGGGTACAGGCACTTATACAACAATCAACCAAACTCTGTAGCAACTGGAATTTGGTTCCAGCATTCAGGGGTGTTTTCTGTAGTGTAAAGCACAATGATTGACTGGACAGAGTTATTCTACCAAATACACTGTCGTAGATATCTCAGCCTAAAATAACTAAGTTCCTTGAAAATCAGGTCTGGGGGAGCATGATGATTGAAAATGATTAGAAGCACTGTTTGTGAATGCACACATATAAATAGGAGGAAGCAGCGGGCTCTACTCTGCGACTGCACCTCAAGTTCCTTCTGTTTTATCAGCAGGTATTCTAGAGGGCAAGCCATGGGGGAGGTTACAAAATCACTCTCATGAACGGACACCAGAGGCTCTGGGGCAGTTTCACGAAGATGGAGGTGAAATCTCAAGGAAGCCCCTGCCACACATGTAGGGCCTCTGTGCTGCTGCTGCTGCTGCAGCTGCTGGTGCTGCTGCTATGGCATCTGCTGCACCAGGGCTGCTCCCTGTGGGCCTCCCTACATGTACCAGGGCACGTACCAGGGCTGGTGGGCAGGCGCAGAGGGTTTGATTGCTGTGCCCTTGTTGGTTCTGCTCTTGGTGAAGGCACTGAGCTCTTGTCACTGTCTCACGCGACCCTGATGTTGGCAAGGTGGGCTGCAGCACATAGAGTCCCCTCCCTACCCACATCAAGCTGTGGGACTCCTCTGAAAGGCAGCGAGGACCAGCCCTGGGCCTTCCACCGCATGAGTCCATCCAGCATCCAAGCACCCTGTACACCCTGAACTCAGGCCATCCTTCCCACTTCACTTCATTCCCTGTTTGCCTAATTCCTTCCAGGAAGGTCACCCCGCTGGATGATACTTCCTGTTAGAATTATAAACATTTAATTCTATTCCCAGAGAGACCGCTCCAGGGTCCTACTCAGCCAACACCTGTCAGGGTGCCAGTGGGTTCTGGAAGTACAAGGCCAAAGGGCAGGGTTATTCAAGTTGCTCAATGACCAAAGTCCCCCGCCAACACAGTAAACATCACATATTATATCTGTCAATGTTACAAAGTTAACTATTTCCATAACTGTCATGCAACTTTGTCTGTCAATGAGGATGATAGAATAAATAAGAACAAATATTTTTAGAGTCATTATATTGAACTCCTTATTCACCATTGGAGGTTCTCCTCATCTGCTCCTGTGGATGTGAGATTCGATCTGATGGGGTTTCTTACTCCTACAACAGCTTTGCTACTGCGTGCTCCCTTTGTGCTGTCGAATAATTTTTTTCCTTATTTTTTTTTCTTTTTGGCATCCTAGGGATTGAACCCAGGGGTGTTCTACCACCGAGCAACATCTCAGACCTTTCTATTTTTTTTTTTGAGACAGGGTCTCCACTATGCTGCCAGGCCTGGCCTGGAATTTGCCATCCCACCTCAGTCTCCCAAATTGTTGTGATGACAGGCGTGCACAACCTCACCCTGCTAATTACATTTTTGTATGTTGTAGGTTCAACAATACAATTATATATTGTTCTATGCAATTGCTTTTCTAAATAAATTAAGAGAAGAAAGGAAAATACACTTTTAGAGTGTCTTTTCTAATTACATAATTGCCTTTGTCAGATTCTTTCTTTTTTTCTGTGGACTTGAATTGCTGTGTTGGGTCACTTGCTTTCAGCTGGAGGGAATTTCTTTAGCAGCTCTTGTCAGGCAGGTCTGCCAGCCACACAACCTCTGGGTCTAGGATATTTGTGGACAGCCCACCTTCATTTGGCTGTGTCTCAGATGTGAAGCTGACCATGTTTCTATTTGAGCATGTCATTCACTGCCTCCTGGGAGCGAGAGCTTCTAGTTCTGGTGAATATGAGCAGCTTTTCTCCTGCTGGTTTCTGCTCTCTTCTTTGTTTTTCAGTGGTTTAATTCTGATGGGTCTGCTGGGGCTCTCTTTGCACAGGTCCTACTGGGTGTCATTGAGATGAATGGTTTTCCTCAAATCTGGGAAGTTTTCTGCCATTATTTCTTCCAATATTTTTCCAGCTTCTTTCCCATTCTCCTTTCAGGCCCTCTCATCACGTGGTGCACTTAATGGTGTCCCCATTCTCTGACACTATTTCTTCTCTCTCTGGGAGATTATGTGAACTGTCAATTTGTGTTCAGATTCACAGATTCTTTCTTGTGCAAGTTCAAATCCACCATTGTGTTCCTACAATGATTTTTTTTATTTTAGTTATTGTACTTCTTACAAATTTTCATTGGATTCATTTTTCCCCTTCCTGTCTCTGTTGGTATTCTCTCTTCAATGACACATTTTCTTCATACCTTCCCTTACTTCCTTAAGTGGAGTTTGCTTTAGTTACACATGTATAACACTGCTTCAGTCTTTGCTAATTTGACATCTGGGGCCTCTCATGAGCAGTTTCTGTCACCTGCTTCTAATACTGCTATGCATGGATGACACTCTCCTGCTTCTTTGACCCTCTTCTATGGTAGTTTCTTGTTAAAAATTGATCATGTTCATTTATGTATCACAGTAACTCTATATGCTGAGTGCCTTCATTTATTCTTCCCTGGGCCTCGATTTCCTGTTTATTTATTTTATAATTTAGCTGGACCATGGTAGTGGAAACAGTTTCTCTTAGTGTGCGGCCTCTGATGTTGATGCTCAGTAATTACAGCCTGGGGCACACAAACCGTGCCTAGGGAAGACAGCAGGGCAGATCTCCAAACCCTGGCTCAAGCGATCCCCTGGGCTGAGCTTCCTCTGGACTCTCCTTGCTGAGTCTCTCTGCAGGTCTCACTTCCAACTGTTAATTTCTACTAATGGCCAGATGACTGCTCATCTGTTTTTGGCAATGCCCTGGAGCAATTAAATTCATGTGTCTTTGCAGGGTGGTTTTGAGACAAGTTTTTGAGGTGTGACACTAAGATGACCCTTTTGCTCTGGCTCTCCTGGTGAATACCTAGCTGGACTGTGGTCTAGCCTGTTCTTGTGAAGTGATGAGTGTCCTCTTAATTGCTGGCCACCCAAATCTCCAAGCCTTCTCAGTGCCTGCAGACTTGACTCTCACCACACTCTGTCCTGATGAAGTCAGTTCCCTTGGGCAGAGCTTCAGAGACTTTGTTTTCCTGGATGCTCTCCCCCTGGCCAGAATTCAGCATCACTACTGCCTGGGCTGGGCTGTGGTCCAGGTGGGGAGAAGTGCTGTGGCCTGCCCCTACGCTGGGAATGCAGCAGTCCTCAGCTGGAAGTCCAGGAAGGGATCTCTGTCTTGGCTGCACCCACCCAGAATGGAGCCCCTGTCACAATGCAGCAGGTGTCAGCAAGGAAGACAAGGGAGAATCAGGCTGAGGATGAATGCCAGAGTCTCATTGTTCTTATTATGCCTTAGTAGATTTTCTTGATTCAATGGGTTTTTTCATTCATTGTACATCTGAGGACAATTTCCAGATATTTCAAGTGGTTGTTTTAAATAATTTGCCACAGTTGCAGTAGCTTCACTAGGGAGAGGGTCCACAGCCATCCTGGAGGCTATCTTAGGTACACATTGTTTTCAGAGTTGCATAATTTTACATCCTTCTTTTTTCACTTGGCTTAATGCTTTTCCACATTATTACAACCTCTAAAAATGTCATTTCTGATTATTGCACAACAGCCTACCAATGTGTGTTGGGCCATCCTTTCACAAACTTCAGTTTAGAAGAGTTTCATGTTTACAGCAAAGTTGAGGTAACAGTGCAGATTTTCAGTGTATCCTGCACCCAGTATTAGCTATTACTGACATCTTACATTAATCAACGGTTTGCTTTTACTTTTTTGCTTTGTTGGGTGATGCTGTGATCATCTTGCTACATACATGGCTGTTTGTATTGTTGGCTCTTGGACTAGATTTTTTTCAGAAATAAAACCACCCAATCAAAGCACTTTAGAATATATTTGACTATAACATCAAAGTCTCTTAACATAGGTCTATTGTCAAATTCTGCTAGTGTCTGAGTGCTCATTTAAGTTATAATTTCTAGCCAGATGCAGTACGCACACCTATGCATGGTCCCAGTTTCTCAGGAGGCTGAGGCTGGAGGAACATGGGTGAGAGGCCAGCCCGGACAACTTAGCAAGATCATCTCTCATAATAAAAAGATTTTTAAAGTGCTGTAAAGTAGTTCATTGGTAGTGTGCCCCTGGGATCAATACCCAGTACTTGAAAAACCAAAACAAAGCTGTGATTTCTAGATTTGCTCAGGTAAAAGGTGTGCCTCTTCAGAATGGCTTCTAGCAAAAGGACTGATTGTGGTCCTTGGTATGAGATGATCTTGACAGAACAGGCCAACCTGTTCATGCCTAATCATGCTGTCGCGACCCCTCGCCGGCAAAGGAAACACGACACAGGATTCTTCTTTCAGTAGTTACTCAGGACCTTTGAATCATGATGAGAAAACAGGAACAAGAGAGCGAGCGGTTGGTCTGCCCTACCTTAAGTACCCAGCCCCGCCAATGAACTAGCACCACATGGAAAAATCTAATAGGTACAGCGCAGCGGAAGCAGGCCAGAGCCCAGCCCCACAGCCTTACAAGGAGTTGTTTACTTCTAACAACTCTAACCGCTAACGAAGAAAAAGCAGAGACCAGCACCATATTCAGGGTGCGGTCGCTGGCTCCCAACATCATGCCAGTCACCCTCAGCGATGCAGCAATTCAGACTAAATATATTAAAGGGCATTTTCTAGTTCAACCACAGATAAAACATCAAACAATTTTTATGCCAGTTCAACTCTCTGTGGTAGAATGTTCATCTACATCAATGAGTCTCGGGTATGATTTTCCGACCAGCAGAATTTCTGGCCTCAGGAGGTCAGAATGTCAGAGAGCAAGGGCTGATGCTAATGTGCAGGTGTGGAGGTCAAACCTCAAACCATAAAGCCTGACATGCTTAGGAGTCAGATATAGCCCCAGAGCTTGTGTGTGTATGATGCCAACCTTTTACCTTTTCCCAATGGATAAGATAAAGAATGAAGAAAGGATGTGAGATTCACTTCATGATAATCATTTGGGAGTGATCTGATATAAGAAAAGGATGTAATACATCATTAATGTTACAAACCCACTTTTTGATATTCAGGTCCATCTGCTTTTGACTGCAGGGGGGTTGCTAGGGCTCAGAGCACAGAGCAGGCAAGCTCGATGTACTCTTTGAACTAGGAACTGACAGCAAGGTCTTGGTACTGCCTCTTAATCTCCTGCCAGGACCAACTCCCATGAAGTAGAGACAGACACGCTGGAAAGTCCCTGCCATTCATGTCTTAAACTGGAGACCAGAGTAGCCACTGGCCACAGCCCACAGTGGGTGACACTGTGGTGGCAGGAAACTGTGGTTACACATCTTTGAGATGGTGCCTTCCTCCACCCACCCCCCATCAGTGATAAGACTACAAGGGTAACAGCTTAGCTTGAAGGCCCTCTTATAAGTGCCTGGAGTGCAGTGTAACTTCATGTATCTGTTACCTTCCATCTGGATGGCCAGTCCATTGTGGAAGGTAGGGTGTTGGAATCCACTGTTCTCACGTTGCCCTCGCTTTCCCTTTAGATCTGTGAGTGTTTGCTTTATATGTTTAGGTGCTCTGATGTTGGGTGCATGAGTACTTAAAATTGTCATGTCCTGTGGCTGTACTGGCTCCTTTATGACTAGACAATGATCGTCTTTGTGTTTTTTTATAGCTGGTGAGTTAAAGTCTAATTTATCTGATGTAAGTGTGTTCCTCCTGCACTTTCATTTGCATGAAATATGCTTCAAAGTGTAAGGGACCAAGCCTAACCCTAGCACCTGGGAGCTTCCTTAGAGTTCAAAACCTCTGCCTTCTCCCTCAAAACAGTCCCTTGAGAGGAGGGATGATGGTTGGCCTGGGGCAGGCAGAACACACAGGAGGCTGAGCCTGAGCCCCCCAGGGAATCTTCCTCACCATCCTGAGCTAGAGGCTAAGGAGTGGGCAAGACAGGAGTTGGCCTGGATCTAAAGAGAGGAAATGGGAAGTGAGAGGGGACCATGACACTTGGAAGAGAAGCCTAGCAAGGCCAGAGAAGGGCCAGGCACCCTTTCCTGAAATAAACTGGAGCCAAATTTCTGATCGGTGGCTAAGGTGAAAGAGGGAAGAATATAGATGTCTAGGAGAGCTCGTGCATGGGAACCCCACCTCTGAGTGAGGAGAAACCCCACTCCTGGGTTGGCAATGCGAACAGAATAGCTTTAATAGGTATAGCATCCACCCCTTCCCCAGAACTTAACAATTACTAGGAACCACCCAAAAAGGGCTTGAAATTCTTATTGTAATCCAAAGTGCCTTCTGGTGCTTGCCAATCTGGGATAAAAAGGGTGCTTCATCAGAAGGTGATCTAGTGCCAAATCCCCCCTGTGTAGCCAATCAGACTCCTGACCCCACAGTGCTCCTCTATCCACTGTGATTCCTTGGAGGGATCAGAAAGTCTTCCAGAGGGCCCCTCAAGGGAGCCTGATGCACTACCTGAGCCCTCCTCCAAACTGAGTGCTCAGCCTTTCCTGCAAGCCAGAGCCCCGGCAGTCTCCACAGAGGGCCATCCACAAGCAAAACCCTTCTGGGACACCCTGTGGCTCCGGTAGAAGAAGACAGTAGCCCTCTGTCATTGTTTTGCTTGATCTGGAGACAAGAAGAAATTAAAATATTGAGGCAAAAGAGCACTCTGGAGTTCAGAGACCAGACAGGTCAGAATGTACTATGATCTTAAAGACACAAATACGCACCATGCAAACTGGCATTCCTAATAATGGCCTTTGGTAAATAGCAGTGTGCTACAGTGCTCAAGGAGTTCATCATGGCTTTAAAAATAAGACACATAATATAACTTGCACATGCAATTTTTCTATTTTTCCCCTTAGAGCTAATCTTCACAGATTGTCAGAGATGATAATGATTATTGTTCACTCTGGAAGCTTCTGCCTGGGAGAAGACAGCAGAAGGAAACTGTGAAACATAACATTGGCCCAGTACATGAATTCAGGAAGTGCTACCTATGACCTAGCTGGACTATGGTGCAGTGAAGGAAGTGGCTGGTGGAGGAGAGGGTGAGTGAGGAATCATTATTGAAGGGTTATGAGCAGGGCTAGGGAGCTACTCACATTCCTGGAAGATCAAGATGGATAAAGTCCCATGATGACATCACTCTACATGGGTAGAGAGGGAATCACTGGGAATTTAACCCAGGGGTGCTTTACTATATAGCTATATCCCAGCCCTTTTTATACATTTCTTTTTTTTGGCGGGGGGTGGGTGCTACTGGGGATTGAACTCAGGGGCAATCTACCCCTGAGCCATAACCTCAGCCCTATTTTGTATTTTATTTAGAGACGGGGTCTCACTGGGTTATTTAGTGCCTCATTGTTGCTGAGGCTGGTTTTGAACTTTCAATCCTCCTGCCTCAGCCTTCTGAGCCACTGGGATTACAGGTGTGCATCACTGTGCCTGGTTCCTTTTTTTACTTTTTATTTTGAGACAGGATCTCACTAAGATGCTTATGGCCTTGCTGGGTTGCTGAGGCTGACCTTGAACTTGCAGTCCTCCTGTCTCAGCCTTCTGAGCCACTGGGATTAGAGATGTATGCCACCCACACCTGGATTACTTTACATATTTTTTAAACCTTATTGAAATTTATTTTTTGCTTAAAAAATAAATGTTTAACAAGGCATGGTTGTGCACTCCTGAAATCTCAGTGACTCAGGAGGCTGAGGCAGGAGGATCACAAGTTCAAAGCCAACCTCAGAAACTTATCAAGGCCTTAAGCAACTCAGCAAGACCCAGTCTCTAACAAAATATATAAAAGGGGGGGCAGGGACTATGTCTCAGTGGTTAAGTGCCCCTGAATTCAATCCCTGGTACAAAAAAAAATACATAAATAAATAAGTATTTAAGCAAGTCAAATAATGCAGGGGCATATCACAGTCATTCCTTTTTTCCTTCCATATTGTCAGTGTTCTCCAGAGAAACAGAACCATTAGGATGTATGTAGAGATGTATGGAAGAGGTCTGGGATGTAGCTCCAGGGTAGAGTGCTTGCCTGGCATGCTGGAGGCCTTGGGTTCAGTCCCTAGCACCTCACACAGCAGCAGAGGCAACTGTATCAAAAACGCTCAAGTCTGAACAGGTGTCTCCATCTAACTCCACTCCTCCACCAAGAGATGAAATCCACTCCAGTCCTCTGATTTGAAGAATGCTCTCAGCGTGCTGCTCTCCTGGACCCTCCCAAGTACTCATTGGCCTCACCCCCTAGGTCAAGGGAGGGAGTCTACCTCCTGTTCCTGATCTCTGTCTACCCTCTGGGATCAAGGCCATAGTCCAAGTAATTCCTGGAATGTTACTGGTATTTCACACATTAACCAAATCAAATAAAATAGCCTGAATTGTAGAATTTGCTATTGACCACAGAATTGCTGTCAGGGACACCAGAGCTATTTTTCTCTAAAAAGGCCCTCAAGTTACAAAATATGCAAATTACCCTTATACCAGCAATGTACCAAACAGTCTAAGATTCTGAGTGCTTAAAAATATTCACCCAACTGGGATGATTTCAGATTAAAGAAAATAAGGACTGTGCAATTACACACACTTACCTTCACAAATAGAAAGCAATCTGTGATTAGAACATGGCAATTAGTTACAAAATGCTTCACATGGATTTAATTACCCATCAGTCTACATGTAGCTTAATTACTTTTATCTCATTGCATCAGTAAAAGATTTCTGCCTGAGGCAACTGCCAGTCATATATTTATAAGGCTTCTAGACTTTACAGTGAACATATTATAACATTCAGGCAAATGTGCTAAAGTTACAGTCACAGACATTCTTAATTTTAGGCCTCTGGTTTCAGTTCATGACTACCTCATCCTTTTTAAGTCAACTACCACCAGCTTTCAAACTCATAATGTCACTTATTTGGCTAAATAACTCTCAACATAAACTTTACCTTGGTATACTCTAGTCCTATAAGAATCAGAAGGAAAGATCTTTGAAACCCAAACAAGTATCTTTTTGCCCTGAAGCCAAGGGTACAGTATGCTCCTGCAGGAGGTGGACAATCACATTCACAAAGAAGGTGGCCCTCTTTCTTTAGGATGGCAGAAGAAAAGTCCTCTTAGCCCATGCTACTCTGCTGCTGATTTTGCAAAGATGGGGGCTTCCTGGGGTGAATTTTTTGAGATTCAGAATATAATAACTGTCTTCCTTCCCAAGCCCCACCTCAAGCAAAAAGCTTTGAAATCCAGCCAAGCAGGGTGTGGTTCCTAGCTCCTCTGCTCATTAACTCAGGTCCCCAGGCAAGTCACTTATTGGACCTGGGGGAAAATACTAACCATCTCCTCTGACTGCTGAATGCAGTAACACAATTAACTTCAATAAAACAAACAACATCGAGGTCTGGCGCATGGCCAGGATGTAACAATACTGTTGGGGGGTTCCCCAGGAGAGGCCGGTGTGGACCACATGAATCCATCAGAAAACGTGCTCTCACTGGAACTAAGTTGAAAATGCCTTCCAACATCTTTCTTTCAGGAAACGTTTTTTGGAGATTGGTTGGAAAATTCATTTCTCTAAAATGAACTTCGGGACTCCAGAACTTGGTATGAGGGGAATCTAGCTTCGGCCTAGTTCAGATCCACTGAAGACCTCTCTTCTGTTCAGGAAGGCAGATTTTGGGGCAGGTGGCCTGTGCCAGTTCAACTCAGGGACTCCAAGGAGGCTTTCCTCAGGGCTCACAGGTCATCAGGAACCCTCTCCAGTTCCTCTTTTACCCAAAGTTTCTTTCTACTTATTAAATATAAATAAAAATGAAAGGAAATGGGTCGGGTGCTCCTTGTAGAGAGCGTGTTAAAAAGTTCAGATGGGGGTTTGGGGGGCAAGATTGAGTAGGCCACGGTGGGAGGCATCTGGGGTGATTGTGATCCTGACAACCACATCTTGACAGAGCAGTTTGGGGCTCATGAGAGAGTATACAACAACTTAATTATAGTCATGGAAACCCTAAAAAAATGTAATTCCTTTCAAAACCTTTCAAAATTCCTTCCTTGAATATATTTAACTTTCATACTATGAATTCATTTTCCCCATTATTGACCCTCCATTGCTATGGCTTGGAACTGGTTCACATGTCACCATGATGTTTTCTACTACATTTGGAAGAAGTAATTGGAGAGAGAAGTACATGATGCCACGTATTATGGTTATGGGTGGGCACTAAAGCAGAGGCAGAAAAACCCCGATGTTTGAGATGCAAAATACATAAATGGAGATGATCTATATTGTAAGATCAATCCACTGAGGATTTTATGAATTTTACTCCATTTATAACTTTAAAGCAAGCAATAAACAGTTGTTGTTCAAAAAAATATCAAGTCCCCTCAGGTAAAGGTCATTTTTTCTTCCCACTGCAGGTCACCTAGCTCTTAGCACAGTGACTCTAGAGCTTTATTACTACTGTCACTAAAGGAAGGAAAGCAAAGGGGCAGAAGCGAGGGAGACACTCAAATACTTCACTGTTACAAAAAGCACTTAAAGTTTTCCCCAGTATTACTATGGTTAAGGAAATCATGTTTTAGAGGTAATCAGAGTCACAGAGACAAATGACACCCACATGTAAAAAGAGAATGTCCTTGCACTTTTTACTTCCTTTGGTAGCATGCTGGCAGGGTGCTTAACAGCAATGGTGTAGTTCTATGTGGAGGGCGACTCCTGGTTCTACCTCTCCCGGGCAGTGAAGAGCACACACTAATACACCCTGTGAATGTGTCTGTTATGGGCACAGTGGTACTGGATGATTGTCCTTCACTGCCCAAAAGTCTGCAAGTCAACAACACAGCACAGCGCCTGGTACCCACACAAGGCCAAGGGTCTTACAGTCCCTCTCCCAGGGGAAGTGACTTCAAGGGTGAACTGTAACTAGGAAACACCTCACAGATGGGAAGGAATGCACATTCCTATATGTCCTGTGGAATGGTGATTCAGGGTAGAATAGGCTTTAGAATTTGCATGGGGATGGGGGTGGGTGTTCTGGCCTGAACACTTACCAGCTCAGTAGCCTACGCAGCCCTGACTACCTGGACTTAGGTCTTCCCACCTGTGATATGACAGTAATGGTAATACCCCACGTGGAGAAGTGGATGTAAAGGTTACATGAGATCACTCATGTAAACAACAAATGTCAGCCACTGTCCTTAGTCTGTAAGATACCAAAGAACGGGGAGGGGATAAGAATCCCTTCCAGGTCACAACATGGGTCTTCTTAGCAGGACCCGGGATCATTGCTTTTGGAAATAGGAAATGACAATTTGTTTACTAAGGCATTTGGGTTACTCTGGAATTGCAATTTGGAGAAGAAAACTACTTCTTAGACAGTAAAGTTACAATAAAAGGGATAATTATGGCATAGCCTGTTCAGACCTATAGGCAGAAATTGTCCTGTCTGCAAATGGGAACTACCCAAGCACAGAAATAGAGCTGGGTGCAGGGCTTGAAAAACAATAAAGTTAATTAAAAGAAAAAAATACTTTTTATAGAGTTCAAAAAAAAGTTAATTTTTCTCAAATTCACATTTATGGTGTTAACAGTCAAGGAGTTAAAAAAGCAATGAAATAAATGCTGAAAACCACTTCAACTGACTTCTCTTAAATAGCTTTCATTAGTGTGGTTTGAATCTTTTTAAAGTCATTAAATGTTTACAAAATTAGATTTTTGTTTGTTTGAATGCAGTTTCTCTTGGTAGTTTTTGTTATCAAGAGAGAAGTTCAGAAAGTACTTACACTTTTCCTCCAGAAAATGCAAATCAACTTGATAAAGAAATTACCCTGTAAACCAACTTTATGAAAATAATTTAAAACTAATAAGAGAACACAGTTTTAGAGTATTTAAACAAACCCTGGAGTCATAAATCAGAAACTGATACCCTTTAAAAAACAATGTACAAAGGCTTGGAGCCTTTTCCCTTTGTATTCTGTGAATAAAAGGGGAGGAGGTGTTGACTCGAGTCTTGGCTTGGCTGATGAGCCCTAAAGGGGGTTATCAGGGCCCCTGGCCAGTGGGTGGACACATCTGCTAGTAGCCCTAGAGGTGGACAGGTGGAAAATCTTCAGATGTCATCTAGCAAAACTTAAAAATAATACATTGGCCTGCTCTCTGGCGGCCTCAAAACAATAATAATGCCTAACTTGATGATCATGAATGTGAAAGAAAAAGCTAAATATAAAGCAAATGTTCCTGCTAGTAACATGAAAACACACAAGGCCCAGACAGGAAGTCTCGTCCCCGCTCCTTCCACCATCTCGCCTTCCGCCCGCAGCCCCTGGGGCACCACTTCTGTTCTCCTTTTCATTTTCTGTTACCCTGTGCCATACAGGAGATGCTCTCATTGGCTCCCAGGTGAGACTGTACCAGAGGAAGAATGGGGCAGTATCTTTACATGCCCCCTCCTCAGGGAAGACCTGGCTTTTCCCCAAAGAAAACCCAGCTGACAAATGGCTGCATACATTAAAGTCATCTGTTGCCACCATCTGCCCAGGGAAGATACCCACTCAGCTTAGACCTTTGAGTGGGGATTTTTGCCACCACTGGGAACCCGCCACATGGAGGAACTGCCAGGAACTAACAACAGCTGGAAGGAGAGGCTCACTCCTACTTCACAGCGCTAAGACTGGGGTCAGTGTATTTTCATTAGAAGATGTCATGAATATTGACACATCGGCTTTACTGATATCATCCTCAAGCTCAGATGCAACTCAAAACAATATCCCAAGATAATATGAATCAGGACTCAAGTTCAAGCATAATTTGAGTTGAACAGATTTCTGTATGAAAAAGGTATTCCCCTGCCCCCCACCTATTCTGGGTTCTCAGCATCTGATTTATAGAAGAATTTCAGACATCTCAGAGACAGTCTCTGGAGGGAAAATGATTTTAATTGGAGCTTTTCCAGTATTGCCACACTTTAAATAAAATATCTGATTTTGTCAGATCTTGGTTTCTTCATCTGAAAACCAAGGAGTGTAGACCAGGCTATCTACTCAAGGTTTCTGGGTTCAAGATTCATTGACACGGACATAAGGAATGGGTCCACTTCTGAAAACAAGCCCCATGTAACACATGGCTTTATACTTCAAGTGACTCATGGATCCACAGAGAACAATCTGTAGAAAACTCCTGGATTGTATGTTCCAATGGGATGCTATGATCACTGTGCCTAATGAAACATTTTTTAAAACAAAGGCATACTGAATTTCTTCACATGCCCGTTTCATGAATGTTGAAGGATCATTTGCAAGACACTATTTCCTCCCAGCTGCCTAGGGCTCCCACGCACTCCTTCTGCATGACTGTAACATAATTCTCTATCGGGCAAGGATGGCCAGTATTGACTGGCATAGGTCTTAAGTATTACATAATCTCCCTGGCCTGAGACTTTCAAAGCTCTCACCAAACATTAATAACATAGCTAATGAAAACTAAATAAGATCTTCAGAAACAAACTATTCCCCTTTTACATCAAACACAAGCTATTCACTTTGCAAAACAGAGTTAAGACTGGTTAAGAAAGAACCAACTGGGGCTGGGGATGTGGCTCAAGCGGTAGCGCACTTGCCTGGTATGCGTGCGACCCGGGTTCAATCCTCAGCACCACATACCAACAAAGATGTTGTGTCTGCCGAGAACTGAAAAATAAATATTAAAAATTCTCTAAAAAAAAAAAAAAGAAAGAACCAACTACCAATAGATGATAGTTCAATTAATATCTTCTAAGATTTTAATAAAAATTAACAAAAAAATTTATATTAAGGTCAAGATGACTATTAAAGAAAATATAATGTAATTAGGATGTATAGTTCTTCTGAATTTATACTATGAAACCACCCCAGGGTCAGGGGAGAATAACTCTTATCCCTGGATTCAGGCCTACCAGTTACCAAGGCAAAGAGGAAATAGTAAAGCAAAAAAGCACATCTCTGATTTTAAAAAATCCAGGATGCAATTATTCAAATATCTTTCACAGTCCAAAATTCTAGAGCCTACAACACATATTCCTGTCCAACATAGGTCAAACATTTTCATTTTCCACATAGCTATACTAGTGCAGTGGAAAATCGATTAAAAAGTAATATTAATGCAAAAGAAGAGTACTGGACTTGAATTATTAATAGGCAATACAAGTGTCAATGTTTTTGTTTACCATTCTTCACTGCCCTTGCAAACAATTTCAAAATGGGAGGCGCCGAAGCATGAAGATTGTTTGCAGCCATGGGATTTGAAACCACAGTGCTGGGAATTGGTGGGATTCTTGCCTCCTTGGGTTATCAGACAGTGTGAACTTTCTTTGAAAGCAGACTATAAATTCACAAGAGAGTCCCTTGCCTTCCATCAATGACATATTTTAAATGACCCCCATCTGCCATTTTAATGTATTTTTCCCAAAGACTTCCATAAATATTTAAAATAAGAAAGGCACTCTTTAAACACGATAAATAGCTTATGAAATTAAAGTTGGCTGATGGATTACATTGTATACATAATACACCATAAATAATGACAAAGAAAATATGAGTAGCATTACTAAATGCATCTCGCTTCTCTTGACATTTCTTAAGGAATATTCAGAAGACACTTAGGTATGAAGGTCGAATTACCTGACATCACAGGGTGAATAACTCTGTAGAGCCACACCATTCCAGCTTTGCATATGTCCTCTTGGTTCAGTGTTCCACTGGGAAGGCTGACACTGGCTTTCCAGCTCTCAAGAAGTGTCCACCTACTACCTATATGCAGAAGAGTCACAGAAGTAGTGGGGCACAGATCTCGAGGCCTGGGTTTTAGTTTCTTGTATTCAAAAGGAAACAACATTTAACACTGGACATTTCTACTGACGACATTCGATGTGCATTAATTAAATGACTGTGTGCAGCTATTACCAGGTCCAACCACAGGTTGCACTGACAATTTCTCAGGAGAAATGCTCTTTTTCTTCCTGGATCTGGTCTGGCAGCCGGCTTGCATCCTTTCCACTCTGCTGAGCACCCCCTTGTTCTAACTCCACCTCAACAGAAATGAAGAACTGGCACCTCTTCTCCTTGGAAGTCCTGATCATTTGAATTTTCTGTCCAATCAAATAATTTCAACATCTTTTAAATTTTCTCAGATCTCTTTCCTAACCCATTTTTAATGACTTTCTCCAGTGTGTAACAGAAAAATTATTTCTCAACATTTACACTGCATACCCCAGGGTAATGTTAAATCTTTCAAGAACAATATCTCCTCGACATAATCTATGTGTGCTACACAGAGTTTATTTCTCTTTTTGGGTGAGTTCCAAGCCCCAATTTTTTACATAAATAACTCTTCAGTTCAACATACCATAGAGCTATTGGTGTGCTTGACCAAACTTTCCACAACTAATTTAATTCTTATATTCTCTTGATGCCTCCAATTTCTCCTATTCATGTCATGCTTCAATAACCTTTGCATGTTTTCATTCCATTTACTAAATAAAATGCAACATTGTTCCAGTCTAAAATCATCTGCAGAAAACCAACCTCAGCCTGCTAACAAGCTCTGACACCATCCAACATTCATGGATTCATTTCTCTAAAAATTTTATGGGAAGAAAATGCTAAAACTTATCAAGACTTTTATTTATGCCTACATAGTTAACACTAACTTCTTCCTTCTCATTTAGATAGACCATCACCACTTCATAGAATAAAACAAAGCTGGGTAAAACATTCCTCAAAATGCTGTAGAACTTTCTAACTAGTACCTTCAGCTAGATACTTTGATTACTAGTAAAGGGTCTAGTAACTTCCCATTTGCTATACAGTATTTCACGGAACAGATTTCATCAATGCAAAATAAATCTTTTGTTTCAAAATGCACTAAGGAAAAAATGACAAAAATGCTTTCACTCATTATAAAATATCACCAACCACAAGATGCATCTTCATTTAGATGTAAAAATAAGTGCACCCTAGAATTTATTAAGCAAGGTGCTCTAATTTTCTGCTATGAAATAGTAATGTTCTATAATAACTATATCCTTGAGCATACTAACATGGTATTTAAAATGTAAGTTCCAGAGTTATTGACATGACACAGGTCAATCTACTACTAAATCAATACTCTGTTAGAATTTTGAACATCTTAAATACCTAAGAGTTTATATGTATATACTCCCACACACCCAATACCTTTTAAAGTCACTTTCTTTCTTCTGTAACCTCTGGCTTGTCTCAAGTATATTTTAGTCAAATACCATCCCTCCTAACAAAGAACTTATGCCTAAGGCTTAATTGAAGGCATGTGCCTTAAATACTATGCACTTATCATAATGTGCCATCTCAAATGATATACAGATGCAGTTTAGATTATAAAGTGTTTGGTAAATGATGGACATTTCATTCTATACATTATTTAGACTCATCAACCCAAACTTTACACAATTAACAGTACTCTAAGAAAAAGTAAACTTTAAAATCAGGATTTATTTATAGCCTAAAATGTCAAAAGGCTTTATAATGATTCCTGCTGTCTGGTTTTGAACGTGGATTGATGATGGAAGTGCAGTACACCCTTTGCATTTTACTGGGCAGTGATTCATCTAAATAAAAACAAATTAAACAAATTTTAATTTGTTCCTCAAATAGTACCACAAGGTTGAATTAAGTCTGATAAGGTTTTGTTTTTTTTTCCCCCCTCTCTCTACCACTGGTTAAGGTGGTATGACTTCACACAAAACCAGTTTAAAATATGTGCAAATATCCTGTTACACATTATTCAAAGTGCCTTGAAGAACCCTGCTCTGGAAATCCCGTGGAGGTACTTCACTGAGAGCCACAGCATTCAAACAAACTAAGGCCTGCAGAGGAGCTGCACATCAGGGCCAGCACCTCCTGGTCTGAGGAGAGGGGTCTGATTTACTCTTTCAGCCTAAAGGAGGAAAACAGCCCGAGTCTGCAGCTGTTGAGCAGCTAGTGAGAGAGGGTTTGAGCTTCCCAGAGCATTCTCTCACCTGGGTGCTGTTTGAGCCACGTGTGAAGAACAGAAACCAGAGAAGGTAAAGCTCAAACCCGAGAAGTTACTTCACCAACAGGAATGAAAAGAAGTGATTCTCAGTAGTTGTTGCCAGATGTTAAAAGGTAACCTTGAAATCAAGTCACAGAGCTGGCCAGGAGATTAAGGCTGACAACTGTCTGGAGGAAAATAGGCAATGATGGACCACAGGGCCCTCCGACTTTGATTCTGAGGTCAAGTTGAGAAAAAGTAAAAAGTCAAGATTCCTAGAAAATGCATTTAGGTTCCTCTCGTTTCACTTGAAATTACTGTGAGACATAAGCTTAAAATAGACCTGAGACCCATTATTATACATATTATTTTTTCTTTTTTCTAATACTGGGGACTGAATTCAGGGAACTTTGCCACTGAGCTGCATCCTCAGCCCTTTTTATTTTTTGAGACAGGGTCTTGCTAAGTTCCTTAGGGCCCTAATAAGTTGCTGACGCTGGTCTCAAAATTGCAATCCTCCTGCCCCAGGCTTCCAAATTGCTGGGATACAGGCATGTATCACCACATCCAGCTGTTTGCATTATTTTTCAATAAGAAAATTTAAACAATACTTTAGATTATAGATCCACTATATGGAGCTCAGGAAAGGCAAACAATGAGCAGAGGTCCACAGATTCTAGAAGCAGTTTTTTTTTCATTCTAACTGCTTTCTTGGGCACATGGTCAATAAACAATGATAAACTAGCATCACTCTTTAAATACTAAGTGGAACTATGGATGCCAGTAAATAACCCTAAAAACAACAAAAGTAGTTTTGGTTTAGTTACTTCATATACAGTCAACAAAAATGTGATTGTTTGAACCTATTTTAAGATTTTCGATCTTGGAATTATGACAAAGGGAAGTGGGAATTCAGGAAAGATAAGGAAAGATGAAAGTTCCCAATGCCGAGACAGTGATCACAGGTTGTGCCTTGTCTCTCAATCAAGAATGGAACCTCCTGGCTTCCCAGGCTGCTCACTGTGCCTCACCTCATCCTGGAGCTGGCGCTCCCAAGTGTGGACTCTGGGTCCACCCAAAAGTCCACCTTTAATCTGGTCTTCACTCTTCATTTATGGTTCTACCTTTCAATGTCTTCCTGGAAATGACATCATTCAGGTTTTGAGCTCAGATCCTGCCCTTGGCCCCTGTCATTAAAACACAGCTAGACATATGTAGTCTGTTGTTGAGAGCCACAGCCAAAGGGGCCCCAGCAAACTTCTATCTGCCAGCAAACTTCCGGCTGCCAGCAAACTTCCAGCTGCTGGCTGATGATTGGCTCACAGTGGCCCCAGCAACATCTAGCTGATTGGCTCCTCTGCGGTGATGTTCATTGGGCTGTTTCCCTGCCCTTCAGACTGCCAGCTGATGATTGGCTCACAGTGGCCCCAGCAACATCTAACTGATTGGCTCCTCCACGGAGCTGCTCATTGGGGGACTTCTTTGGCTCTGCCCACGCAACCCAGCCAATCGGCCTCAAGAGCAGGAGGATTGTGGGAGGTTGAGAGGCTGGTGTGGGGGGGAGAGGCTTCTGGAAGCCGGTGGTGGCAGTTGGGCTCTGAGGTTTTTTTCCCTGAGGAGCTGTTTTGTTTGGCGTTTGTAATTCTAAAAATAAAGTTAGTTTCTTTTGACAAGTGGCTCCTGAATTGTGCCCAGCCAGACTGCGGCAGTCTGTTTACCCTAACGAGATGTTTCTTAGGCTAATTGCTAACTGATCTCCTTTGGGGACTTGTTGGTAAGTGATAGCAGCCGATTCTGGCTAATCACATGGAAAAGGAATTCAAAGGATACCGAGATGCGGTTCAACAACGAGCTCCAGAGAATGCCCAACACAGTACACACCAGGCCCAAAGAGCAAACTGTCGACATTCCTGTTGTTCAAGGATCCCCTCCTGCCGACCCTGTCACCCCCAAAGCCAAAGCCACTTCCACCACTGGGGCCAGCAAAAATGATTCTAGGTAGAGACTCTGTCCTCTGCTAGCTCATTTCTGGATTTAGAGTTGCTCGGTCCCATTTTTGTAGATCAGTTATCTGAGTTCTAGTGTAGGGAGTTGTTGTCCTAAGGCTGGAAATGGCATGAGAGCCAAAGTGTTAAAAACTGCCAAGAAGCCAAAATACCACTAATGCCCCCTGTACAGGGTTGTCACATGAAATAGGTAATTCCAACTGAAAATAGCCTAAGAAAACAGTGTCCATTTCTTCATCCTGAAAAAGACACATGCCTTTAAAGCAAATAATTAAATCATAAATATTGTAAAAAAATATGGCTGAGACACAGCAGAGCCTCCTATCCTGGTGTAAGTGCACTAGGAATAGTGGCAACAGGTGATCCACAGGGTTCTCAGTTTCAACCTGTCAGGCAGTACTGGAGGTGCTGCGGACCCCGCACTAACTCACCCACACCTGCTCACTGATGTCCCTGAATGTGGCCTTACCGCCTTCCTCCCCCTTGGCCACAGGAACCCACTGCCCACTGACAGGCTTTCTTGGTGGTTCTGAGAAAACCCCTGTCCTCATGAGGCACGTGCACCTGAGAAGAACCCGCTTTGCTTACAAGCACTGGTCAGGAAGGGCAGAACTCCAGGATGCGAGGGGCGCATCCCTGCTCCTGGCCACAGCAGGGGTAGAAATGCCTTGCACCCCAGGGCTGCACTCCTGCCAACCACTGCTCCTCCCACGCATAAACCAGTGAAGTGGCCTGACGGAGGATCTCCTGAAGCCCCACCACAACATGGCTGTATGTGCCTTCCATGTGCAAACCATACCTAGGGACAGGAATGTGAGTGAGCCAAGAAGCCGAAACACAGAAGCAAAAGAAGGATCGCCTGCAGCCAAGACAGAAAGCTCGCTTTCATACGCCCGAGAAACAATCAGGACAGACTCTCAGTGCTTAGATCTAGGCTGGATGATAGAACGCCAAAGTCTCACTCTTTTTTAAGTGTGTGTATGTGTGTGTGTGTGTGTGTGTGTGTGTGTGTGTGTATGTGAGAGACATGTTATGTAAAAGACTGAGCATCAGCAGGCTGCTTTACTGGAGTACAAACCCCAAGACCACAAACTCATCTATCTTCCAACAAATATAAATTCAATATTAGGAGGATCCTCATTTTGCTTTTTAAAATAACCTTTTATGAGCACATGTACAATAGAAAGTTCACATCAGGTAACGTTGGCGATATTTGCATGGTATTGTCTTAATCTACTCAGCCTGTGACAAAATGCTCAGACTGGGTCATTCAGGGCTGACAGAAATAATTCCACATAGTTCTGGAGGCCAGACATCTCGGATCAACTGGCCAGGGGATTCGGTGTCTGGTGAGTGCCGTCCCCATGGATGACATCTTCTGTGTGTTCTCACCTGGAAGAAGGATGGGGCCCTTCCATCAGGCCTCTTTTCAGAGCCCTCAGGACCTTAAATGAGGAGATCAACTTCTTTCTGTTAATGGAGTGGTGAGGATGAATTTTATTTAAATTTGCAGTAATGTTCTGTGACCACTTGGGGGTGCCTGTGGATTGTAGAAACAGAAGATGCCAGTGCAAGGGATTAATAAACTTTGTAGTTTAGGAATGCTTTCAGTGAATGCTAGGCAGTACTGTTTAGGACAGTGGTTGTTTTTTGTTTGTTTCTTTTTTAAAAAAATGCAGTTCTGGGGATTGAATCGGGAGCTTTGCTCATACTGGTCAAGTGCTTTATCACTGAGCTCTGTCCCCAGCCCAGTGATCTTTTTAAGGTACTCTAAAAGTGGTTTGCATCCCTTCAATGTAAATTACCAGTGCTTAGTGGGATTTTTATTAGATAATTAAACTCTTCAGTAGTTAAAACATTATACTAAATTAGAAATGTATCATCATATTTACTTTTATAGAATGACAGTTGCTTGATTAAATTCTGACATAGTGCAGTAATAAGACATGTATATTGAAATGCTAATTACTTGGAACTTAAAAAAATGATTTCGAGACTGTAAGCACAATTGATGTATCACTGGATTTCACAATGATAAAACAAGATTTAGCATTGAAAGGATTCAGTATCTCTATAGCTATACCACCCTGAATTTGCCAAATCTTGTGTGAATTGATGCAATGAAGACTCTCTTTACTTAATTTTAAATATTTGTAGTTGTCGTTACTCTCAAAACCTAAGTATTAGTTGTGTGTGTGCACATTTTCCAGAGCATTGAAGGAGAACATCATGAAAAAGCTTTAGAACTGCTGAAAGCAGCCCAAGGAAAGGTTAAATTGGTAGTACGGTATAAACCCAAAGTCTTAGAAGAAATGGAGTCACGCTTTGAAAAAATGAGATCTGCAAAACACAGGCAACAGACCTAATACATTTAAAACTTTATATTTAATTTTGCTTTTTAGCTAGAGAAGTTTTACTTGTGACCTACTAATGGCCAAAATGCCAATAATTGTAAAAAACAAAAAAATAAAAACTTCCCTTGAAATCCTCCTTGCCATTTTATAAATGCCTATTTTAACATCATTTATGGTTCTAGAGATGCATACACTTTTTTTCTGACAAGAAAAAGTAAAAGGTGTTGAGGGCAATTCTGTCTTGTTGTTTTTACGGACCTTTTTCAAATGCAGATTTTTGTCATAAAGTTGTTATAGATTTTTAAAAATGCTTTTTAAATATTAAAATGTAATATTTAAGAAGAATGTTTTTTTCCATCTGGCTACTTATTTAAAATTTAACAGTTCTCTAACTTTTTTTTTTTGCTTACTATATATATATTTTTTAACCTCTGAAATTCTTTACAGATTTCCAAGAAATTAAATATGGCAGTCTCACCTACAGCACTTCATAACCCTTCGTTGTTAACATCATTGCTGCATTTTGTACTTTGAACATACATATAATATATATATAGTCAATTGTAGATAATAACACAGCATATTAGAAGTTTTTTTACTTTCATTTGAACATGTATAATGGGTATTCATTTATACTGATTTATAAAAGTGAGTTTTAAACACTGAAACAATCATCGCCTAAAATATGTATTTCATAATATTTAACCAGTGTGGAAAGAGGATGTAATTTGACTATTAGCATTAATGATTATATCCCTTTCTAATTGTAGTCAACAATATATCAAAAAGTATAAATGCAAAACAGGTTTAGATCTCATCTTGCAAATTTTTTTAAGACTATTAATTTTTATTTAAGTACATTTCTCATGGTTTGGTCTTTCCATGCCTAGAGATGAGCCAGTTAGTTTGTGGTGGGAAATAGCAGAAAGAAAGAAGAAAAATTTAACCTCACTAGTCTTGAGTTACACATCTTACTAGGTCATTTTAAAGAATCAATGTTAAATAGGAAAAAGAGGATATATTTTAAGATCTGTAAAAACTATGAGGTGATTTGATAAGAATCTGTAGATTGTCACAATGAGTAGGAACTCATTTATATTAAAACGGTTGGATTTAGGGATGCAATCTTTGTTTACGATTCAAATACAATGGGAATTTTGAAAGTTACTTTGTCATTTGTCCACTGGATGTCACTCTTTTACTAAACGGCAGCTATTAGTATATGACTGTGACTGAGTTCTTCATAAAAGTTGAAATTAAAGAGTTAATTTTCAGTCACAATTCACAGGAACATTTGTACATTTTTTAAAAATTGTGAAAGACATGCTAAAAGAAGATGGATTTTTTTAAAAAAATAAGAGTTTGGCATAATTATCAATCCTGTATTTTAAAAAGTGGGCATTGTAATATTCCTTCAGGAAGAAAAGAAATTTCTATACATTTTTCTGCATGTTTGTGAGCACTGTGAGTCTTAAAATATTATTCCAGTTTTCACTGATTTCTCAGAATATAAGTCAATCAGCATTGTTATTTATCATTTAGGTATTTAACACTGGATTGCATGGTTGAATGTGTCTGTAGTCCACTAAAAAACATGCTTGTTATTGGTAGGATCATGTTGTTAAATTGTATATTTTCAAAATTAATTGGTGTGTTTTAAAAATATTGGGACCAAAGTAGTATAGAAGAATTATGGACTTAATTTAATTGTAAAATTATTAGAGATATTTGTTGTAGAGCTTAATATATTAAATTATTGGTGTATATAAAAATATTATTGTTATTGTTATGCTTGTATTCTTGCATTACAGGGTAAATAAACCCTGAAGAAATCTTATTTTAATATAGCTACAGCTATAGTAGCTTTTAGGATATATCAACATTTCCTTATAAATTATAGCTTCCTGGTTCAATGTCTCAGCTGTATCCGAACTTTCAGCCAAGTTAAATCTTTTTTTGGTGTTGAATCTCAGTAAATTAAGTAAGCTGGGTTGTTTTTTCTTTCGCAGTAATTCACAATCTATTCTTTGTGTGAGTTGGCACCTATTTATAATTCTTAAAATAAAGATAGCATAATGACCCAAATACAGTAGTTTTGCTTGGTACTGTTGGTGCTGTTGAGCATGAGTAGCAGTAGTTTGTATTCATTAACGCAATTTTTATAGTATATCTCAGAATTTTAAATCTTATCATAGAACTGTTCAGTCAATAGCAAAGATACAGAAAAGTGGTCTAGTATGATGAGGAAATGAAGCAATTTTCATCTTGTAAATGGATGGTTTGTGAATAAAGCTAAGCATAAAGTAAGTATATAATCGGTGCTTGATTTTTAAATTACAAATGTTAACCCCCCCTTCATTTTTTAAAAATTTTCTTATTACTTCAAAATGAGTTGACTCAGTGTTTCTGAACCTTAGTTGCATATTAGAAAGCCCTGCAGAGCTCAAAAATTATTAATACTTGGGTCCCCTCCCATACAACTAATTCAGGGTCACTTGTTTATTTAAAAAAAAAAACATACCAGATGGTTCTAAGGGACATCCAGGGTTGAGAACCACTAATTCTGTTTGCAAGTATCAGAATAGAATACTTCAATTCGTAGCTACATGCTGATTGATTATATTATTTATTTAGGCATAAAACATACTTGGCATTTCTTATTTGGAAAGTAATAATAGTCTACCTTTTTTCTTTTATTAAAAAAACTAGTAGTTTAAATATAAACTTTTAATGTTTAATCTTTCTGCCCCTTTTGCTTTAAAACTTACAAAGATAGTGTTTATTCTTTGAAAAAGCAGCTTAAAATTACAGATGAGAAATGTTGTAATTCATGATTACATACTGTCTTAATATGGTCACTCTATCTTTTGCTGTAATGCTAGATTATAGTGGCCTAGTTCTTTAAAATTTTGATGATTCAGATATGTAGGGAGTTATTTTGTTTTGTTGTCATTTTCCTCCTCTTCTAAATTTTTAGTTTATGTTTTATTTTTTCTTGTCAAGTATTTAAATAGTTTGGCTCAAATACTTTGTTTACAATTAAAATGGATATGATAGCATGTAGTAGAAGAAATAGCATGGCTTATCTGGAAAGAATGTCAGCATGACTTGGTATGGACTTAAAAGAATACATGTTGTGAATATTTTATAATATGGAATGATCATTGAAATAGTAAGGACTCTAGTAATTGTATTTCCTGAATAAACGTATGTTTATGAATTATTTTAACTTACAGTTTGTTGTTTCCTCTGCCAGCAGTCTGGTTTTACAGTTTTTATTGTCCAAAATTTATTACTGTTGTTTCTTTAAAGGTTATTATAGTAATAGTTAAATAATGGAGAAAAACAAGTCACTTGCTTTCTCATTGCTTTACAAGAACTTTAGAACTAATTTGTATCTGGACCTGGTTTTAAAATACTGGCAAATGATATGCTTCTACTTTTTTAGTTCAAGATAATATTTCTCCAAAATGGATGTAAAATAATACTTTTTCAGCATATGACTTCATTTATCAATTTAATTCTAATTCTAAAGCTTATTTAAAATAAATTTGTATGTGTTATGACCTTGTTCTTTGGAATTGAAAAATGATACAATTAGAAATAGTTGTGTTTCTGAACTCTGTTATCAAATAATTTTGCATAAGGTAAAAATACAGTTCATGGTGATTGCCTAAATGAAACTTTAAGTTTCTATATTTTGCTTTGTCTTTCATAAAATGTAACTAAAGGAAAATTTCTGCTTTTTCAAGAGAGGCAGTGTGGTGTGCAATTGACAGCACATATTGTGGGCACCAGCTTCGATGATTTAATCCCAGTTCTGACATTACTGTGAATGTTAGATAAGTTACTAAGTTCTTCATTCCTTAGTTCCCTCATCTGTCATTTATAATAAGTGTTCCTATAAGTGTTATGCCATTATTGCCATTATCTGTAAAGCCCTTAGAAAGATGCATGTGTTTGCTTTTATCTTCTCCCTCATGTAAAATAGCTTTAGGACCTTATCAGCAAAAAGGAAATAATCATAGTCCAGTAATTAAAATTAGCAAGTTCATATTTTGAAGTCCAGAAAATGGGATTTTTAAGCTATGCTTAAAAATTTTAGGAAGAATACCATAAAGAAATTACACATTTCTGTCCAAAGAAGCTCATGGAATCCTAATGTTAGTGCAGTTTTGGGGAAGTGGAAGATTTGGACCACACTCAGACTGAAAATCATTGGAAGATAGGTGCAGGTAAGGAATTTGTTAAATAGAAAAGCAGTTTGTAAGAAGATGATCTAGATGGAAATAGTTAACTGCTGGTGTCATGTATTATAAGGCTTAATTCATCATCATTTTATATATATATATATATATATATATATATATATATATATATATATATATATATATATATATATTTGGCAGTGGGTGGGATTGGATTTAGGGCCTCATGTATGCTAAGCAGGTGCCCTACCACTGAGTTATACCCCCAGCCCCCTGAACTCCTAAAAAGCATGGATGGACAGGGGTGATGCCGGAGGTATAGTTCAGTGGCATATTATTTGCCTAGCATTGCATAAGGGTAGGTGTATGCTCCATCCGCAGCACTGCAAAAAACAAAAAGACACAAAAATACATGATAATGTACCAGGCAACCATAGTTTAATAAAAGAAAAAAAAAACATTTGTTAGGCCTTACTTTCTTCAAAATTTCAGTAAACCAGACAATTCCCTAAATCTTTAAATTATTTTGTCATGTTCAGTATTGTTGATTGCTGTGATTTTAATATAATGAAGTGACCCAGGTTTTTATACATTTAATTCTTCAGTGGCAAATAATCTTCACTTGATGAAATTTTTAAGCTTTATATACAAAGCAAGAGGTAAAACTCATACAGAACCAATTTGTCAGTTTTCTTCATTGGATTTTTACATTTTAAGAAAGGGACAAACCTAGAGTAATGGTATATGCCTCTAGTCCCAGATACTTGGAGGCTGAGGCAGAAGGATTGCTTGATCCCAGTTTTGAGACTCTCCTGAACAATGTAGCAGGATACATGCATCTCAATAAACAAATAAGAACAATGAAAAAAAAGCTGTGCCACATCAGTAACAAAGTATGTGTAAGACCTAATTTTTGTCCAGTACAGAAGTGTATTTTGGACACCCATTAAGGAAGATATTGTCCTTCAAAAATTTTTGTAAGGGAAGGAAGTAGAAAATTTTGTTACAGTCTCTAAAGCTGTTCTAACCAATTAGATTTTTAAAAAATGGCATTGGAAGCACATAAGTTCTAAATATGTGTTAGGGTTTTTTTGTTTGTTTTGTTTTAAGTAATTCATCAGAGGGAAAAAAATTCTATACCCGAGTGAAAATTTTTATTTTTTTAAATTCATTTGTAGTTGTACATGATGAGTGTATTTTGACATAAAACATCTGTAACTTCCCATTCTTGTGGTTGTACATTATGTGAAGTTACACTGGTCATGTATTCATATATGAATATAGGAAAGTTTCATCTGATTCATTATCCTGCCTTTCCTATCCTTACCTCACTTCCCTTCCCTTCATTCCCCTTTATATAATTCAAAGAACTTCTGTTCTCTCCCCCCCATTGTGTGTTATCATGTGCATATCAGAACATTCTGCCTTAGGTTTTTGGGGACTTGCTTATTTCACTTAGCACGATAGTCTCCATTTCTAGTCACTTACTGGCAGATGCCATAGTTTCATTATTCTTAATTGCTGAGTAATATTCAATTGTGTAAACACACCACATTTTCTTTATTCATTCATCTATTTCTGGTATCTCTTCTTTGACAGTCTTGAGCCCTGAATTTAGATGCTACCTAACCTGTAACTGTTTTCAGGTGTTAAAAATGAACGATCTCCAAAGCATAAAAAGAGAGATTGGAATCCTAATCCCCAGTACCTCATATTATGACCTTATTTGGGTATAGGGTATTTCAAAGGTAATCAAGTTAAAATGAGTTCATTAAAGTAATTCTTTATGGCTGAGTAGTACTCCATTATGTTAGTACTCCATGGTGTACATATATCACATCCATTCATCTTTTGAAAGGCATCTAGATTGGTTCCATAGCTTAGCTATTTTGAATTGAGTTGCTATAAAAATTGATGTGATTGTCAGTGTGGTATGCCGATTTTAAATCCTTTGTATATATACTAAGGAATGGGATGACTGGGTCAAATGGTGGTTCTGTTCCTAGGTTTTTTGGGTTTTTGTTTTTGATGAGTCTTCATACTGCTCTTTCAAAGCAGTTGCAGCAATTTGCAGTCCCACCAGCAATATATTAATGTATCTCTTTCCTGACATTCTTGCCAAGATTCATTGTTACTTGAATCATTTGACAGTAAATGGACAGATCTGGAGATTATCATGCTAAGTTAAATAAGCCAGTTCCCAAAAGGCAAATGTTTTCTCTGATATGTAGAAGCTAAACTACAATAAGGGGAAAAAGGGGATAGATATATATGAAAATATCAGTGAATCCCACCATCATGTACCTTCGCAAGAATGGGGTCCTAACTAGAATGAGTTATACTCCATGCTTCTATAATTATATCAAAATAGATTCTACTGTCATGTATAACTAAAAAGAGCCAATAATTTTTAAAAAATCAAGAGCAAAAGTAAAGATTGCTACATTTGTTTAAGGTGGGGAGGAGAATTTGTTAGAGCGGACCCTAATCCAATATGGCTGGTGTCCTTACTAAATAAAGAGAATTTGGACACAGAGATAACATAGAGAGACCATGAACAATCCTTATAGATGCTTATCTACATGTCAAGGGATGCTAAAGCTTGCCAACAAATCACCAGGAAAAAGGGGAGTGATGTGGAGCAGATGCCCCTCACATCTCTCAGAACCATTGCTGATTTCTAGATCTTGGAATTATAGCCTCTGGAACTGTGAGACGATAGCTTTCTTTTAGATACCTAATTTGTGGTACTTTGTTAATACATCTCTAAAAAATGAATATGTGATAATCCACCTTTTGGTGGCACCACTATCAAAAATGGGTACTGGAATAAAATGTGGTTCCTTCCATGTTCAATAAAAAGGTTCCCATGGAATTAGTCTTGACTAAGGAAGCATGAGATTCCTGATCTTTGAAAGTAAGGAGGATGCTACACACCTGTGTTGCTGTTATCTTGTTCCTCCTGGGACTTGTCTGGGACTCCTGAGCTTGTCTAACCTAGGCTCAGCCTCACACAATGTAGCTTTTTCCTCACTTTATGTCAGCTATTAATAGCTCTCATCTCAACTCTAGGCTCTGGCAATGTCTTTTTAAACACTGTGGAGAGGAATTTCTGCAGCAGCTGTGGCCCCAGTTGGACTGTGATGAGACTGTTTTTGGCCAGAAGTATTAAACCCAGTAAAGTTTTGTGCAGGCTTCTTATGATCCATATACTTTATGCAAAGCATTAATTCAACCAGAACTGATTACATTGCTCGCTCCTTAAAACTTCCTTGTACTTAGGATAAAATCAAAATACCTTGCCATGACTTAAAGGTTCTGCATAATCCATCTCCTATTCCTCTACATTCTTATTTTATTGCCCCATTTGTTATCCTCCACACCATTTCCCCTTACTGGAAAACTTTCCCTCTGGTTCTTCAACTCTCACTGCTCACTCGGTTTTCAGCAGAAGTCACCACTTCCATTAAACCTTCTGTTCACTTCCTCTAAATTTGGGTTCCTCATCATTTTGTTAATATGGTTAAGATATTTTTTAACATTTTTAATTTCACTTTCTCCATTAGAATTTAAGTTCTGCAACAGCAAGAAGGATCATAGCTATATGTACATCACTTGGATATATAGTGCCTGAAACATAGTATGAAGATTCATTATAGCTTGTTGAATTGGCCTACTTTCTAAAAGCTCATGGATATATCAAGAACTTACATTGGAAACAAAAACATTCATGCATAAGATATAGATTTGTCAACTTATTCTGATATTAAAATAAATGTCCTAGCAAGAACCTAAATACAAAAGATAAAAACTTTGTCAATCTTATCACCTCATTCCATTAAAATGTCATGTACAATTTATGGAGGACAACAATGAAGGTTATTTTAGTCTTTAATAATAAAAAAACTCCAAATCTTACACACACACACACACACACACACACACACACACACACACAATTTTCTGGTGCTGGCAGTCAAACTCACAGCCTCACATATGCTAGGCAAGTGCTGTACCCCAAATGTACACCCCCAGCCCAATAGCTGAAATTTATGCACTCACTAATATCTGGTTTTAAAAAATGTTTAATAATTATTTAAGGATGTCAGAAGGAAATAACTGAAGAGACAACAAAAAAGAAAGTTGGAAGAAGAAATTTACCAGCAATGGTTTTATTCACATTAGCTTTTCATTGCTGTAACAAAAGGATGAAAGATTTATTTGGCTCATGATAGAGGTATAATTATTTCAATGTATTTCAGCAAGTATATTCTATAAAAAGGAGTTAAAAATAAGTGAACATATGCCTGCTTCTATACCCACCATGATAAGCTAATGAAAAAAAAAATGTTCAGGCCTTTAACTTAAGCTTAGAAGTAACCCCTCAGGGACACAAATGAAACTCAAACTTTGTTAAAGTGGTACCATAATGTGTAGTCTTAAAGACCTTTCAGGGGACTATGTCACTGATAAGAAAATTATTAATATATTCTATACAGTAGCAGAGTTTTTTAAAAACCTGCTTCAGTGTTTTAGAAAGATGACGTAGGAATACCTAGGTAAAGGCAGTAGCTGTCATGATAAAAATCATTCAAACCTTAATGACAAATTTCTAATGACCTTCTATTATTTGCAGGTACTGCCCTAGGCTTTGGGGGTCTAACAGTGAAAACACTATCCCACCCCACAGCTCTCAGAATCTGCAATGGGCTGGAGTGGAGGGAGGTGAGGGGAATCACAAATGCATAATGAAGTCACTCACTGTAAATTCTAGAGAGGGAAATCTAGGAAGGAGATTGAGAGATGGAGGTGCAGATGGTGCTGGGTGCCACTTTAGAGAGGAGGATAAGGAAGACCTCCATGGGAAAGTGACCTGTTGGAACAACCTGAGCTCTGCAAGGCAGGGAGGACCTCTGGCTTCACACAGGGATGAACGGAAAGCAAGACACTCAGAAATCTCTCCAGGGAGGCTGACCCCTGGGCCTCCAGCTTATTTACTGGGCAACCTGGCTGTCACAGGCACCTGAGGCCACTGATGACTGGCCTTGCTCAGCAATTCCTGAATCAGGACATCACTTCCACCACGTCCATGTCCAGACTCCTGCATGCCTCACCCTGCTTAGGCACTGAAGGTCTGATCCAAAGCCCACCCCCTCAATCCCTTGTCATGAGCAGAAACGAGGAGATACCTTCAGTTCCAGAGGGGGCTGGCCTTTACCCAGGATCCCATCCAAGAGAGCCCTCTATTCCCACCGAGGCAGGGAGAGTCACACAGGTTTAGTTAAACTTCACTTCAGAGGAAGGAAGAAGAAACAAATAATAGTTTAACAGAAAGTTGGGGGGTTGGAGGGAAAAGAACACTGGAAATTTTTTTTTATGAATTTATGAATGAAACAAAATATGAATTTGAATGAAACAAAAATAATAATAAAACTGGTAAAAATCAACAGCAGAAACAGAGTCTTCTTCATATACTTTTACTCAAAACAAAATGACAGTGGATCATGGTTATATCAGTCACCATGTGGTAGAAAAATATAAGAGCTATCAAACTATTGGGTGGTCTCTCTCAGATGAAAGTCGTCAGATCCATCTGACTTTGATCTCTCATTCACAGAAATAGCCTGGAGAAAATTCTCCACCCAATAAAAATAATAAATCTCAGAAGCCACACACTGTAGGCCAGAGAGCACCTCTGGTGAGAAATCATCCTTGCCAATGCCCTCAAAAACGTTAACCACTTTAGTGCTGGAAACACCCCCAGGAAAACCCAAAGGCATCAGATCTCAGCAACAGATCTCAAGGCTGGGAGGGCTACAGGAAGGAAGAAGGAGAGAGAAAATCTATAGAATTATCTATAACAGAAAGATGTTATTGCCAGGAATCCTTCAGGGAAACTGTTAGGTACAACCAAGAATGTAAAATCCAGAAATTAAATTTTAACTGTGTCTTCTGGTCTAAAGGCCAAACTAAAAGAGCATGAATAACAGGTTTACAGTAATACACAAGCATGACTTACAGGTATCAATTCTCTTATTATTGGTAAATTCATGAACAAATACATTGTAGGCGACTTTGTCCACATAAAAGATGACTGACACATGCAAAGCTAGAATGTGTGTGGGGGGAGATAATTCTAGAGCAAAAACAAATACCCTTTCCCTCTTCCAAGCCTCTGTGGAGGTAAATATGTGGTGGCAGCATCCTGTTCTAGAAGGAGCACAGAGCAGCACATGGGGCTGGGAACCTGAGTTGACTCTTGGTTTCATAGTTTAGTGACCACGACTTCACTAGCACCCAACTTCTCCTTGTGAGAGCCTCAGTTTTCACCTGCAAGGCAGAGTAGTGACCAGGGATGCTATGGTTTAAATACGCCCCCCTGAACGTGCACACTGTGAATTTAATTTGCAGGGCTGGGGTGTTAAGAGGTGGCACCTGTAAGAGTGAAAAGGCTACGAAGGCTCTGCCCTCGTGGATAATTAATGACACTCTTGCAGCAGTGGGTTTGTTAGGAAGGCACCTCAGCCCTCTCTGGCTTTTTCTCATGCTCTCTTCTGCCACATGATGCCTTTGTCACGTAGTGATACAGCACAATGGCCCTCGTGAGCCATGGCCCATCAATACAGGACTTCCCAGCTTTCAGAACTGCAAGCTGAATATACTTCTATGTTTATAAATTACAGTCTGTGCTCTTCTGTTACAGTAGGCAAAATGGCCTAAGACAGTGTTTAACTCACTACCAAGGTCGAGTTAAACAATGATTGGATATCTGGCATGTGACCCTCACTATTAAAGCTTTTATTACTGACAACTACTCCAGAATCATCTGTTGACATGTTGGTAAACATGGACTCCTTAATCGATGGCTTGCTGCATTGGCTCAGCTGGTCACTGAGGCTTTGTTTTTTTTCTGAACAAAGCACTACAGGCGGAGTGGCTCTGAGGACAGAAATTCCTGGTTGGAAGCTAAAGGCTTGCCTGCCTCCGCTGGGGCAGCAAGCTGCTGTCTAGGAGATGCACCCCCTGGCCATCCCGTGCCTATCTCCAAATTTCCCCTTTTGGAATAACAATAGTCATGCTAGTTTAGAGCTTTCCCAGCTGACCTCACCTTTACTTGATGACAAACCCTAGCTTCAAATAAGATCCAGCTCTGAGGTATTTGGGGTCAGAACTTCAAAAGACAAATAGGGAGAATGATTTACCCATAACACCAGGCTCCTTCACCAGAGGCCAGGAACCAGAGCACACGAGGGTCAGACGTGATACCTACCTTGTAAGTCCAGAACTCCCAACTTGTACTCATCTGGCCCAAGCTACAAGTCCAAACAACTGCTTCTGTAGCATGAAACGATTTTCTCCATATGTAACCCTGCTTCCTTCCCATAGGACTCCACATTAGATTCAAGTTTCAAATCAACAATAACTGATTTTCCAATATAAACATGTCCCGGAAACTCTGTTCTGGCTAACACTGGCATACCACCCACAAGGGGAATGCATGGTCCCACTGAGATCTACCTCAAGGACACACAGCAGTACCCAAATCCTCCTCCACCACCACTATCCCATAGGAATTACCAGACATACTTGCTACATTCAAATCTCCAAGGTCCACACCAGACCCAGATTTGCACACTGCAGAGGGCAGCTCTGGACAGCTTTATGTGTCACCAGGAGCCCAGGTAATTCTTACCAGGGACAGCTGGGAAACACGGGATCAGCAAGGACAAAGAATGGCTGAAGAGTGGTTAGAACAAGATGTGCCAGGAGGAGTGACCTGGTGGAAACCAAAGGGAGAAATGGATGGCAGGGACAGCAACTACCTCCCTGACGTGCAGCACTGGAACCCACAGGAAACGTGGACAGCACACAGAGTCTGCTCCAGAAGGCTTCTGTCCCCTGAGCTCATGCCACTAGGGGAAACAGGCAGCACCCATCACACTGAAGCAAGCCCCACCCACCCCCCATAGGGAGGCAGGGGGGGTGGTGGGAACCTGCTGCCTGGGCCCTGGCACTGCATGTCTGCCACCAGAGACCCGCCCAGCAGGGTGTCAGGGTGTCACCAGGGTCTCAGGACTCTCAGCACCCCTGGCACAGGGAAACAACCTCTCCCTACAGGTGAAGACTGCCAGGGCAGAATGCTGGCTCACTGTGGGGGGTCTCTGTGGCTCCAAGTATTGAAATGTGTGTCCAACCCTATCAGCAGGCCAAGCCAGACAAGTGCCATGTTAAAAAAAGCTGTGCCCTAAACTGACTTCAACCAAAGCACCTACAGCGTTAAATAAAATTCATCGACAGCATAGGCAGTAATAATAGACAATACTAGAGGCTTTTTAAAGCAGTGTCACTGGTTTAAAAAGCTAAACCACAGTGAATAAGTAGACTTGTGGATTAATTCTAGATGATGCTGAATTGAGATATGTTCTTTGGACAGCCTGAGCCATTTTTGATCACTTTACCAACTCTGATTACCTAATCCCATTTTCCTCTTGCACTGGATGTCTAGAAAGATCTCTGAGCTCTGTGTAAGCTGAACACTGTCCTACAGAGGCTTAAATTCAACAGGAACACGTTTTATGTCTCACTTCATACACACAAATCACACATATTGACAGCTTATTTTAGTTTAGCATTTTAATTGACACTGTGCATCTTTATTTTATATAGTCTGCTTACTAGGAAAGGATGAAACAACCATAAAGAAGATCCAACAGAAAGTGAGAGGACTCATCAGAACACACCAGGTCAGTGCTCACTTGGATGTACTGGAGCAGGACACCCGAGGATAACAGGAAGAACAGCACTCTTCAGGAATGAAGTGGGACCAGTATTCCACCAGAAGTATGCATGGTTCTCTCAGAAAGAACAGCCAAAAATCAATTATTTAAATTTTTACAAAAACATTAACACAATTGCTCTGAGATAGACTACAATAAAATGAGAAAACAGACTGTAGGGAGTCTACTCATTAGAGGATTGTTACTTGGGATAAAAATGCTTATTATAGGAGCCAATTTCTTGTCAAGTGGAGGAAACAATTTTCCCTACAGACATGGCAGCATCTGAAGATCGTATTCTGCTTCATACTGTGTAAATATGTTATTTCTTTTAGTCTTCATAAAGAATTGAAGGATGAGAAAAATTAGTATTTATGTGAAATGATAGAGCCACTATTAAAACCTAGATCATGTGATATCCAGGCCAATTTGCTTCCATTTGACTACAAACAAGATTCGGAAAGGAATTGTTTGTAACTGTTCAATTAAATTTGTATTGAGGTGCTGGGGCTCAGCGGTAGCTTATTTGCCTTGCAAGATTGAGGCACTGGGTTTGATTCTCAGTACCACATGTAAATAAATAAAATAAAGGTCTATCAACAGCTAAAATTTTTTCTTTAAATTTGTATTGAACAATTCCAATCCATCTTTTTTAACTGTTTTTTTAAGTTATAGATGAATAGAATACCTTTATTTTATTTATTCATTTTTTATGTGGTGCTGAGGATCAAACTCAGTGCTTCACAGGTGCTAGGCAAGCACTCTACGACTGAGCCCCAATCCCAGTCCCCCCATCCATCTTAAACAACACTTTTATAAATCAACACTAAATATTTTCAAGTAAATCCACTTAAGCTCATCCAAATGTGATAAATAATACACTATTCAATTCTTATTAAGTTGATTTTGTATTTTTAAGATTTCACTTTTTGCCTTTTAGTGAAAATTACACTGGCCTTTACCTCCCTTTAACAATTCTAGTATTAGTAGGAAAAACTCATCAACTTTCAGGAGCCCCATTACAGATTTGGGGTGGACCAGAAATGCAAACTAAACAATGCATAAAACTCAACACATGAATACAAGGAATATGATAAGGAAAGTTAACACTATCTACTTCGTAATTCACCAGCAAATTAATTCCCAAATATTGAAGTGGATGAAGACTCACACAAGGAATTCAAAAGAGGCATTATAAAAATGATCAATGAATTCCAAGAGAAAAACAATGGAATGAACTAAGGAAGTCAGAGATATGAGAAATTCAAAACAGGGACAGAAATACTGAAAAAGAACCTAACAAAAATGTTGCTAATGACTGGTCCCAGAGTCCCTTTCAAAGTCACCCATGCCCTGGAGGACCAGAACACCTCCCACTTGACCCTACATGTAAAGATTCCCAACCCCCAGATGGCACCATCCTGGGGAAAAAAACTTCCATGCATGGTTCTTTGGTTCCACAAACAGCATTTGGACACTGAGTTCCTGTCTTTACCCGGGTGTATGGTGGCCGTTTTTGCTCTAGAGATCACCCACAGGTGGTGGTCTTATCAGATATTTTCTGGGGCTGCACCTTTCTCTGCCCATGTGGAGTGATTTTTTCATTTCCTGCATATCTGGCTTGCAAATAGGGAGAAGAGATAAAAGGGGGAAAAACAGCCACAGGCTCTCTCAACTCCCTGGAACTCACTTCAGTTGGATTTGGAGGGTGGAGCAGGAGGGGGATGTTGGATGAAAACTGTAAACTGCTTCACACTCAGAAGTACATATTTCCAGCAGGAGGGGACAGAGTCCCTGCTGCCCACTCTTGCTCCTGCGAGTTACATGCAGGTTCCTTCTGCAAGTGCCTGCCTGCCATGTGGCTAAAGGGTGGGGGTGAGTAGCTGCTACTCTGCTAAGAACTAAAATTAGCCAAAATTAACCACATCTTACAATCAAAGCCTCCCCCTAGAAGTTGCAAGCCCTCAACACATTCCAGAGTTTCAAAATAATTACACCAAATGGGTTCTCCAGGGAATTTGCTAAATATATGGGAAACAAATTCTTGTGGCACTGAACCGTTCAGTATTACTAGGATCTCTTCTTCATATTCACTTTTTGGGTTTATAATTACTAACTCTAAAATGATTTATGTTCATCTTGATGAGAGCAAGAAACCCCAACTCCAAACACGTTTTTAAGTCTTTCATTCCTTAGTGGTAGTTTTGAGCACTTTCAAATAAAACATTTTCTATTCAGCAGCAGCACTTTCCTGACCAGAATTCTCTTCTTCTCAGTCACTATGTGCAAGTATATGGAAAAATACAATTATGGTTAAGCAATCAAACTAAAGCATACAGGAGCAGAAAATCATCTCATCTCCTCCAATAAATATGTAAGAAGCACTGTAAAAGCAAAGCTAAAAGGAACATCAAGACCAATCTCTTCAGACTTCTAAAATGATGCATATTAGTAATGTTCAATTATAAAATCTCAAAGGAACTCGGGCTGAATAAAGTAACGGACATGCACTTACCAACTCCACAGCACTCCATTCAAGAACACATCTCCAAATGAGGGTGCTTGGCAAGATTAAATGAGGTAGTGTTTCAAAGACCAACATCCCAGAAAAGCTTTGAAATCAAAATTAAGACTTTCAGCATTAACAGTGTGTGTGTGTGTGTGTGTGTGTGTGTGTGTGTGTGTGTGTGCACGCGCGTGCATCAAGTGGGCAGGCTGGGTTTTTAGTGTGGCTATTTGAATACAGAAATTTGGCACAGACTTGGTGAACAGGACTGGTAGGTAGATAGGCTAAAAAATAATTTGTTTTCCTCACCCTGAAGTCACAAATTGAAGTGTGCCCATTTTCCTTCAAAAGTCACTGATTTCCCATCAGCTGAACACTGTCCCCATGTAGAACACAGTGACAGCAGAGTGAAGGAGGATTCCCACCTGTGTGCACAAGCCCAGGTGGGTCACAGCCAAGCCCATGCCAGCTCACTAGGTGGGTTTCAGCTCCACACATCACCAGTTTAGGTGCCCAAATGACCTGCTGTCACACCTCACCAGGGACCATTCTTCTATTATTGCCATTTTGAAATCTTTCTCTTTTTGTGCCTTTTGGTATGCCATACATTCTTAAATATCACCATGATTTTACTCTGCACTCCATCTGGAGATTTCATTGGCATTATGGTTCTCAATGTAACATACATGCCAATAATTCCAAATTGAGATCTCCAGTAGAGATTCCTTTCCTAAATGTCAGTATAGCCATCAGCCTCCTCGGTGGGACCTGTTTGTTATCTCCTGGCCATTTCACAGTAATGTGTCCAAACCAAAGCTACAGAACTTCTCACTTGAATGCTAGCCTCTTCTGTCTTCCATATTAAGTATATTTCACCTTTTCCATAACCTGGAACTGCTCATGCCTCCCTCTGTCTTGCTCCCCTCTCATTTCTAAATTCAGTTTATTTTGCCTTCTAAATACATCTTACACATGGGTGTGCGCATGGCGGGGTGCCTTGAGCGTTCCTCTCTCCCACCTCCACTTCCACGGTGCTAAATTAACCACAAGTGATTTCGTCAAGTAGGTTTCTATCGGGTTCCTCCACTTACACCTGGGCCCCTACAATTTATTCTCCACACGACTACAGATATTTTTAAAATGTAAATAATATGTCATCTCACTGCCCAAAGCCTTTGGTGATTTCCCATTGTTCTTGGAATAAACTTCAGAATCCCTACAAGGCCATTTGCTATTTCCAATGCAAGAAGTCAGGGTAGTGGTGGCACTAGTGGTGCCCATAAGTGAGAAGCATCTGTCTTCCTGAGTGCCAGGAACTGCTTCGGGTCTGTGGAAATCACCAAACTACACACCTGAGATGGGCGGATTTGGGGGTATATGTGTTAAGATCAAATAAAAACATGAAACAACAACAAAAAAATCTCAGATGGAACACCACCAGACCTTGCAAATAAAGGCAACAGTCACATCAAATGCCATCTCCGTATACACAGGACATCATGAAAAGGTGACAGCATGGCTGGGGCTCTCACACAGCCCGCTGCAACGGGTTCTCCATCTCAGAGCGAGCCCAGCGAGGCTGTCCCCTCTGGACTTCAGAGAGCACAGATGCTCCTATTTTAATACTTGAACTCCAATGGACATTATCTCTTGTCATAAATATGAAAGATGACACATCCCAATGATTTTCAGTACTTGATGGCTATAAATAAAAAAAATTATGAATAACACAAGCCCTTCATGATAAAGATTTTCCATTTAATTTTAATATTCAACTTCCAGGAAAAAATTTACATAAATGATAACATATGCTCACACGTGCACAGACGATTTCCTTAAGGAATGCTGTCCATTTCCTCGTGTTTCCCAGCACATTTCTTAGAGACACAATGGTAAGATTTTTGAGGAACCAAGTTTGTGTTCCCCCCTTTATTAAAAAATACGCTATTGAAAAACAGGCGATCCCATAAAGAGAAAGCTGGAAAGGACTCTCCCCCACGGATGGTGTTAAAAATGACCAGGGGAAGCTCCTGGAGCAGCTCAATGGAACGACTCTTTCTGGTGGTCACCTTTAAGAGCAGCCTTTTCCACTCAAGTCACAAGAAGTGATGTGCCACCAGCGGTACCTTCTTTAGGGGCTATTGCTCTAACGTGCTTACTGCATACTTAAGGGGGAAAGTGGGAGCCACATGAGAGGTCACTAGACAATAAGGACCAGGCCAGGAGCTTCTCGCTGTTCAATGCAGGAGAATGATGAGCACTAGCAAAGGTGGGGCTGTCTCCCCAAGGCAGAGTATTCATCATGGTTTTCATTCTACTGCTTCAGCGATTGGCCTTGGAAATCTGCTGTGTGATTCCAGGTGTGCATTCTTCACCACTTTCCACGCACCTGCAGTGCACACTTGCTGTCTGAAGGAGGATACTTGTGGTAGAGAATGAAGGGGGGCCACTGTTGAACTTCACTTTTTCTCTGAATAATCCTTGCTGTAGGTAGAAATGGAAGAATGAGCAGTGCATAAGGGTCCAGGGCAGGGAGAGCAGGGGGCCCAGCAGCATCTCCTGTCACAGACCTCACCCAGAACACTCGTGAAAGAAAATGCCTGTGCTGCTCTGCTCATGTCTTAGCCTCTGTGCCTCGACATCCTCACCAGCAAAGTGGGGGTCCCAGTAACGACTTCATGGAGTACTGTGACTAACAAACAACACTAGCAGTGCAGTAACTGCTTAGTCCTGCCCCTGGTCAGCAGTAGATCCTCACTGAACGGTCCCCAAAAAGCAGCACAAGATTTACTGCAGCAAGAAAGCACACACGATGCTCTACCAGTAACACCCGATGACGCAGGGTCAAGAACCAGCAGAGAATGCAGGACACTGTACAGGTTTCCCTGCGCTCACAAATGCTGCAGTATGCACCCCACAATGCAACCTCAGCAACGACGCACCAGTAGAAGATGTCTATTGCGCACAGCCTGGGTGTGCAATAGGCTCTACCCACTGGGCATGTACAAGCACATTCTATGATGTTTGCACAAAAATGAAATCTCCTCACACACATTTGTTAGAACGTATTCCCCCTGCTCAGTGACACATGATTGCAGTTGCCCACGGCCCTGCCTCTCCATCTCTATACAGAGGAAATGTGGAACTTAGCAACACGGACTTCCAGATACTTCCTGGCACTACAGCCCTGTACACAGGAGACATTTGGAGGGCTTTAATTTCAGTGTAGAGTACTTGAGTGTAATCACACATGATGTTCCCAACTTTGTGGAACAGATGTGCTTCTGATAGCTTGGCTTAAAAGTCAACTGTGGAAACCAAGTCATATTTTCCTACTGTCTCATTTAATAAAGGTAGAAAAGTATTCTCATGGAAAAATCACTCATTAAAATGTACTAAAAAGTTTAAATAAAACAAGCTGATAGTTTAAAACATCACATTCAAAATAACTCAGGAAGTGTAAATATTACAATGAGAATTCAAAATATTCTTCACTAAACTATTTTCCAGGGGTTAAAGTTGTTGATATGATATTTTTGGAGTCTCTACTCTTTATCATATAAGAGGAATTCATTCTTATCCGTGGTAGTCAAAATCATGTTTTGAATTATTAATATACTTTTATAGTGTTTATTCCACCATATTAAAGTGAAGGTTTCTAAAGTGGACATTTCTTTAAGCATGTCATAACAGGAAAAGCTCAAGCATTAAATCTGCTAAGTCTTACTTTTAAAAAGGACAGAGCTTTGTTATAATGCACAGGAAAAACACACGGTGCCAAATCAGAAAAGAAAGAATGAGCTTTTTGATGCTCAAAAACAATTTTTTAAAAACCAGGATTTGTGTTGACCCATCGTTTCAACATGTCAAGCTTCCCTTACAAATAAAGAACTTCATAAATGAAACTATCTACTAAGGATTTCTATTATCATCAAACAATTGTCTAAGAGTCAAAACACTGAGCCAGTTTCTTCAACTTTCAGAAAACAAAAGATCTTTCAAGGTTGACTGTTGAAAGCCAAAACCAAAACGAGAGGGCTGTTGAACTACAAGAAGATGCAGAGTCCTAGCAGACCCCCCTGGGGCCCCAGGATCACAAGCCTCCCAACCTTGCTGTGAGGCCACCAGCCAGGAAGTAAGGAGTCCTAGAAGCAGTATAACCCTGAGGTCTTAAAAACACATTTGTGGAAGAATATTTTTAAATTACATATAACAATAAATTCACAAATTCTAATGTTCCAAGGGATTTTAAACATGTTATACATCAATTTAATACACAAGTACATAAAGCAAACAAAAACTAAGCTTTAACATATTTAGTTTTTTTATTTTTTTAAAGTGCATCTTCAGATATCACAAGTCTGGAATAATTATTTAAAAACCAGAATTACACTCTTAAAAAAAAAAGAAAGTAACCCTTATTGCTTTTTTTTTTTAAATGAAGGAGGGTGGCTGATATGACTCAGGCTTCTGTTTCTCCCCTACTGCAGGTCAAGGATGTATCTGAATTTGTAAAAATTATTTGATTTCAAGCATTAATACTTAAAACTGGCATATTCTTTTCACTTTTAATCAACTGACAGAATATAAAATCTTTCTCAAAGCTTCAAATGTTACAAAACAATAAGTCCTCAGTAAGCTAAATCTTGCAAAAACCATACTGTAATCTGGTCACATTCTCTATATTGAGGCGTCATCCAGCAAAGGAAAAACTGAAACCCAAGAAACAAAGAGTTCACACAACCCAGGCTGTGCCAGGCTACACGGTTAAATATAGCCCATTGTTGAGTCCTCAACTTGGTTTTAAGTTCTTCCAGGAAAAGTCCAAACTTTTTGACCTTTCAAACAAATGCAAGAGACACTCACATCAGCAGAATATGATTAGATCTTCAAGTGATAGTTCATTGAAACCTTTTCACCAAGATCAAAATCCTGAACAAAGGAGAAGGGGGCACTTGGTGAGCGAGCAGAATACAGCTCCAAGCCCTCAGCTCCTCAGGGACTGTTGCCAGGAACCTCTCCCCCATCAGGCTCAGGCTTCTCACCACGCCACAGTCTTCATAACTGAATTTTATCTTCAATTGTGCCATTTCTGGAGTTTTTTTTCCTGCACTAGAATATTTGTACTACACTCTGGTTTGTCCTTAGATCATATAAATCTTTCCTCTTCTACTAGAATATCTATGAGAAATAAAACTACATTTGCATTGGAGTTTCTCTTTGTTTCTTCCTACTTGGTATATTTTTTGCTTTGAAAAGTGCCCTTGTATTTGAACTCCCCTGGTTTCTCTTTCACTTTGCCTATAAGAATTATTCTGATCATCAGGACCCAGCAGTGCTTATAAAATTCAGCACCAACTTTAAAATCACTTTGGGAGGAAGGAAGGTTAATAGTAGTAAAAGACAGTTTCTGAATGTTCGCCAGACTGTCAATTACACATTTTATGTTAACTGTTTCATTGATCATTGTAATAATCTTGATAAAAATATTCTTATTCCTGTCTTCTGTATAGGAAACTGAGGCTCTAAAAGACTGAGAAACTTGCAGACAGTTACACAGAGTCAAAGAGCCTCATCAATCTTAGGTGAAACTCCTTCAGCACCAATTGTACTCTGTGCTTGCCTAGTCACAATGACTCACGGTGTGTAATATATGGAGTGTGTGTTTAATATTATAAAATTACAGTTTACTTAAGGAACAGGTGTATATTTTTACCAGTTTTAATATCTGCTATAGCATTTACCAAAATACCTTATATTCTATTAAAATGACAATAAATACTTGAAGCTGTTGGTGAATTCATAATGGACCAAATCAACTTCGAACCAATACTTTGATGCACAGCCAGGAAGCATTAAGGGAAAAGGTGAGCAGTGAGCCACAGCAAGACAGGACAGGAAGTCATGAGTATAGGAGATGCAGGGCAGTCTTATGGATCTTGCCAGGCAAAAAGATCAATGCTCTGTCAAGAGGCCAGGACAGGAGGGTGGGAACAGGAAAGTGTGAAGACTAGATTATGAGACCAAAACCCTACCCAGAAATACACCACAATCTGTCTAGCATGCCAAGTAAGAGAAATGGAAGGGCCTGGGGGTCCCCCAAAGAGCACCCATTTCAGTCTTGACCATTTCCGTCAGTTTCCAGAACTTGGGACACCAAGTAACACATTTTAAATGCACACACAGGACATCAAATAGGATATGAACTTTCTGTTTTGCCAAGTGGGGACATTCTTTTTCAGAAGTTAGATGACCTCACACTACACCACTCCTATTTTATAAGAAACAGCCTAGCATCAAGTTAGGAGGAAGGTCATGATGAAAGCCCCAACACACAGCTTCATGAGAAACCCAATCCGCTGTCCCCGCATGTCTCACCTCACCACAGTCCAGCGAAAACCACCAAGGTCCCCAGAACAGACTGCTGTGGTGACTCTGAACAATTACGTGTTTATGTTACATTTCTGGGGAAATCTCTGCATCAAAGATATACAGGAAAAAATGAGCAAGACAGTGGCTACCTGTAACTGAAAGGTTAGTCTGAATCAGCTGATATTCTATTGGTAGAGATATAAAGACCTTTTAACAGGTAGTAGAGGACAACACCAGCAACTTTAAATTGTTGTGTTTGTAGTTAATCCTTGACTGGAGCTCCACTACCCCCTAACACGAAGACCAATTTTCTGAATGTGTTTACAAAAACAGCAACATAAAAGATGGAACTGTCAACCAAAGAGTGCACTCTTCCAAATTTTAACCTCTCCCACCTACACTGTTATTTTTAATTTTCTAAAACAATGACAACAGTCAAAGAATTAAGGCTAAGATATTATCTGTCCCTTTCAAAGTCAGCAGTAGAGACAGCTGCAGTTGCCAAATATGATTTTCTGATAAAGTTGGTCCTTGGAGCTGGAGAGCCCGCAGAAAGCTGCAGATCTCAATTAGTTTAGGATGTCCAACCTGAAAATCAAGGAACTTTCACAACAAGAACATTATCTCCTACCACAGCCAGAGATTTCATTTACACAGTAGGCATATAAATCATGTATAAACACATGATTCTTTCATGTCAGACATGTTCCTAATATCCTTGAGTCACACTGGAGTCATACCCCGAGAACCTGACCTTGCAAACATTGTAAATTTAAAATGCAGTCAATGCACTTACCTATGGAGCACCATGGCTCAGCAGCACAGCGCAGTTCAGAGGGTCATTGGTCTCCTGTTGAGGGTGCGGGCCTACCTGGGAGCTGTGGCTCACTGAGCTGGCCAGCCTCCCCAGACGGGATTCTACCACATACTGCTAGCTCAGGGAAAGATCAAAAGTCAAAGTAACAGTTCTTACGGAATGTATCACTTTCACACCTTCCTAAAGTCAAAGCATCCTAAAGGAACTGTCTGTTCACTGTGCAGTTAAAAAGCTCAGTGGTACAGCATGTACTCTGCATGCTCATGGCCCTGGTTCAATCCCTAACACACACAAAATATACACAGACCACCAGGTAGAAGTCTTCACACATGTAAATCACCCACAAAAGTGCACCTGCACTCGACTCTTCTTTCCACATCCACCACAGCTATCCCTGAGGCCTAAGAATTTCTTGGCTTTTAGGCTTGGTTTTACTCTTTTTAGGTACAGATCCCTGGCTCACTCACCAGATACAGTGAATCAGGGTCTCCAAGAATATAACAAAAGTCACGTATTTGCACTATTATTATAAGTTTGAGTCATTATATGCTTGAATTTTTGTGATAATACTAGAAATTAACATGTATTTCCTGGTGAATTAATAGTTGATGCTCATCTGCTACTAAACCAAAACTACATTTCCAAATATTGCAACAGTCAACATGTGGAAAGTAACCCCTAGCAAAGACCAACGTAGGGGTTAACCCAAAGACCTGAAGAGGCCATATGCTAACTCTACCAACCAAAAGGCCTGAATACAGATCATACAATAATGGCCTAAAAGCACGGTATCAGCGAGGAGAGCTATTGTTTCTGCTTCCTCAGTGGCTCTAGAGACTGACGTCTGCCAAGGTGAAATCTCACAGGAAACACTGGCTGGAGCTAACTCTATAGCATGTACTATAAATATTTAACAACTAATAGTTAAATTATGGTAAATCACACCCAGCTAATTCAACTGTAAATATTTTAATAAAGAAGCAATGTAGGAAATGCTAATAAGATTGTGGGAACCAACAAGAGATGCTGAGATACTAGGTGTAAATAGCAGTAGAAAGACCTGAATAGACCTGTAGAGTAACTTATATTGTAACTGGAACTAGATGAGAACTTGAACTGTAGAAGAGAAACTAGTGCATGTTGCTGAAGTTTGGAAAAATACCTGAAACACAGAGAGAGTAGGATCTCTCTTTTCTGCTCATTGGTGATTGCAGCTTTTGCGTGAAGTATTTTTGGTTATTTTAAAAACATTAAAATTCATTTCAAAAATTTACCAAATATTTATTCTTTGGTGGCACTTTTCATTCTTTCTTAAAGGTCTGTGTTTATCTCTGCAATTAAATTCATTCAGTCTGAAAAAAAAATGCCCTTTTAGCAAGCTTATCTTTTAGTGTCGATCTGGTTGTGAATTCCCTTAGTTTATTTTATACCAAAGTAGCTTTTTCACCTTCATTTTTAAAGGACATAGAATTCAAGGATGACAGCTTTCTTTCAGCCAAACAAATTATGCTGTGTTCCTTGTTCTTTTTTTCCACTATATGCTTATTTTCTGGTTGACTTTAGTTTTTTTCCTCTTTATGTTTGGTTTCAGCAGTTTGACTATGACATGCTGGATGTGTTTTTCTTTATACTTACACTGTTTAGTGTTTCCTGAGGTTCTTGAATCTGTGGAAATCACTGTGTATTTCCTTTACCATATTTGGATGTTTTCAGCTGTTCTTTATTTAAATGGTTTTTCCTTCTCAAGTCTCTTTTCTTTTTTTTGGACTAAAAGAATACATATTCTAGAGATTTCAAGATTTTACACAGTACTTCAGGAGGCTTTCTGCATTATTTTTCACTATTCTTTAGATTGGAAGAAATTTATGTATTGATTAATTTTTAAGTTTACTGAATACTGCTTTTGATATTTCCATTTATGATTTTAAGCTTTTTCTATGAATTACATTTCAGGTGTTTATGTTCATTCTTTATTTTGTTTCTTTGCTGAGATGTCTGTCCTTTCTTCTGATTCATTAAAGCATTTTTTAAATCATCTTATAGAGCATTATAACAGCTTCTTTAAAGTCATTGTCTGATAACCCCAAGATTGGAGTCATTTGGTGATTGGCTTCTGATGTTTGTCTTTTCCTATAAGAATGGTTCACATGTTCTTGGTTCCTCATTCTTTGAGTAATTTTGGATTATGTCCTGCACATTGTGTGTTTATATGTTGGGAATTTATATACTGTTTTAATTATCTAAAGAATATTTATTAGCAGGCACTTAAATTGGCTACACTCAGACTAGAAAGCCTGTTTCAACTGTGGTGAAAATTTAGATCTCAGACTAGTTCTTTTAGTTTTATGTGAATCTTTGAGTAGATCCAGCACATGTATTTTAGAGTTCTTACCCATTATGTGGAACCCTTCTTCTTTAGAATTCTACCATCTGAGGTTAGCCCCTCACTTTCTGGTGACTGGATTTCCCAGACTCCATTGCTCTGATCCTCAGGTGACCAAGATGGAAGGCTTTTCTCAGAGTATTAGCCACCCTAATACATTTTATTACATGATGACTGCAGTTTGTCCTCAGGCCATGGGAGTAGACATTGAAAACTCCTTTGAGTTTCTTCACCCAAGTTTTGATAACCTTTCAAAATTCACTGTTTTGTTTAGTCTCCAGAGAGCACAGGTAGATTATTTTTCCTTTCTGTATTTTCTCTGTCATTTGTCATTATTTATTAATGGATCATTCTTTTTTCTGGAAAAGAGGGGAGCTGTGTTTCTCCTCTTCCAATTTTGTTGGCAGTAATTTCTGTTTTAAAGTTGTTTTCAGTGCATTACAGTTATATATAATAGTGACATTTATTTTGACATAATGATACACACACTTGACTACATCAAGTAGTCAAGTGTGTGTTTTTATTTTTTTTATTTATTTCCACAAATATTTACTAAATCCTGTAGCAGGTTCTGGGAATATCAAGAAGTACAAGACATAGCAATTGAAATATGGTCTTTGGAGTATGAAGATTGGGTTTATGTAGTGACTTCCTACCTTACTCATCCAGTGTCCTTGATCAAGACATTTAGCATCTATTTCTTAACCTGTTAAGGAGTAACTGGAAAAAGTAATTAGAAATGCTGAACACTACCTTTCACATTGGAAGAATTTTGTATGTGCTAGTGTCTCTCATTTTATATACCACTATCAAGTAAGGGTGATTACCTATAACAGATAAATATTATACAAAGGGCAACAGAGGATTTTACAGACAGAAATGGATTATCTGTCACATTATGAAAAGAAGTAGGATGACTTTGTGGGAGAGATGATAAGTAAGCTGAGCCTTAGAAGACCAGAGGAAAGACTAAACTCTTATTTTGGAAAAAATTACTTTGTCATAGTGAGACTAGCAAGTGGTAAGGAGGTAAATTAGGAATTTCTTACAGTAACATAGGTACCATATATCAATCATCAATCATAATGTATTGATTTTAAATATTAAGTATTTATACTAATCCAGTAAATATTAAGATTAGATATTTATATTATGTGTTTATATTAATCTTATTAACATTGCATTAACTTTTCAAACAATATTTTTCCTTTCTTTTTTTTGCATGGGGGTACCTGGGATTGAACTCAGCTGTACTCCCTTATTGAGCCACATTTCCACCATATTTTGTATTTTATTTAGAGATAGGGTCTTACTGAGTTACTTAGTGCCTAACTTTTTGCTAAGGCTGGCTTTGAACTCATGATCCTCCTGCCTCAGCCTCCAGAGATACTGGGATTATAGGAATGTGCCACCACACCCAGTAGTCCTGATTCTTACATAATATTTAATCTTCACAACAATCCTTAGAGATAAATAGAAGTGCCTTTACCCTATCTTATAAATAACGTTTAGGCTTGGAAAAGCTAAGTAACTTGCCCAAGACCACACAGCCAGCAAGAAAGAGTATAAAACTTGATAGAGATCTATCAGTTGTATGGACTCTAGTGGTTTATCAGAGACAAGATGAAGGCATAAATTAGGACAGATGTTTTTTCTGCCTAAGATTTGGTTTTGGCAGCCTCAGAATTATTATTATTTTCAGGTATACATCAATGCCTATGCACATCTTTTTTAGATGCTATAGAATTAAGTTCTTGCTATTTAGGAATAATTGCATAAGATCTTTTATTGAAAGAGATGTATCACATAATAATTCTCACATGCCTACTTTTTAGAAAAAATTTTGATATGTACTTTTTTATTGTTGCATATTGTTTTTCCAGAATTGTGGGTTTCATTGTGGCATATTTGTGCATACATAAAAATGTAATTATTTTCTGTAGGAATTTGTGGCAACAATATAATTGTATCTTTCCAGTTCTTTGTATATATACAATTGTTCCTTGGTATCTGCTGGTGATTTGGGTTCAGGACCCTTAAATCCTCTACATGTAATGGTGTGGTATTTGGATAGAACATACACAAATGAATACACTTATAATGCCTAACACAATGTAAATCCTGTGTAAATAGTGGGTAATACTGTATAGCAAATAATAAAAAGAAAAGAGTCTGAGCAAGTTTAGGACAAACATATTTTTTTACAGATTTAATCTGTTGAATATGTAGTTGTGCAGCTCATCAGTATGGGGGCCAACTCTGAGTGTGCATAAGTATGAGTGTGTATGTCTATGTGTATGCATGTATGCACATAGGCATACATAATAGCATATATGATGTTTAATAAACTCAACTAATGGATGTAATAGTAAAGATATTTTATATTTTTTTCACTGTGTCTCTGAATCTTCTCTGGGCACTAGTTCTTATCCTGATCTAGATGAAAATACATTTGGGTTGTATGCCTTCTTTAGTCACACAAGTTAAGAAAATAATGTGTCAGCCCACTAATTATCATGTTCAGACTTAATAATAACAACAAAATCTGGATTGGATATAAATATTGGCCTTATTTTAGGAAAGCAGAAGGAGTTGGTTTTCTTATTTTCCTTACCTAGAACTTCTAGTTGTTTCCACTCAGCTCATCAGCCATGTCTTTCTGACTCTTCTGGGTTACAGTAGTCTTTCCTCCACCTCTCTCTCATTATTGGATATCAGTCTTTTTGTTTCTGCCAGTCTGATGGAAAAACACATCTCACTGTTATTTTAATTTATAATTTCCTGATTACCAGTGAGATTGAGCATGTTCTCAGATATTTTTTTGGCTGATCACATTTCTTCTTCTGTAGTTGTCTATTCATGTCTTTTAACCATTTCTTTCTTAGTTTTAATTTAAAAGTTGTAGTTCTTTATATTTTTTAATAATAATTTACTTGTTAATTTTTTCCATCTATGTTTTGTTTTTATTTTGACTTTTGTTGAGAAGAAATTTTACATTTGTTTTTTTATTGGTGGGTATACTGGGGATTGAATTCAGGGGCACTATGTTCACTGAGCCACATCCCTGGTTGTATTTTTGTATTTTATTTAGAGACAGGGTCTCGCTGAGTTGTTTAGTATCTTACTTTTTGTGGAGGCTGGCTTTGAACTCACAAACCTCCTATCTCAGCCTCCCAAGATGCTGGGATTACAGGCATGTGCGCCTAGCAAGTTTTACATTTTTATGAAGTTCAACCTTTTGTCTTTTAGATTTGTGTTTAGTCTAGGAAGGTCTTTCCTATTCTGTTACTGTGAAATATTCTCATGTAGTTCTTGGTATATGTCCACATTTTGTGTGTTTAGCTAAGTTCATAATCCATCTGGAATTTACTTTTGTTTATAACACTAGGTCAGGATCTAAATTTATAAATTCGAAAATTGATGGCAATTATTCAATGCTATTTATTGGAAAGAACATCTTTTCCCCATTGATATGAAATTTCACTTTTATCATAAATAAAATTACAGATAGGTTTTGGACTCTGTTGTATATCATGGAAGAGTTTTCTATTCCTATGCCAACACTATAGTTCTCTGTCGGAGACCAGCTCCAACAGGGGGTCTCAGGAGATGAACGGATGGTGAGGAGTCGGCGAAAGAGGGGGTGGAGAAACAACACAGACAGCAAAGTGAAGGTGTTGATCCCAATCTTTACTTGTGAAGTTGATCATATATACTTTTCATTTTGGCAGGCTTACAGTACTTTGTGGTTACAAAACAGGAATCATTATTCAAACAAAACAAAATATTACATAGCTACAATTAGAATAGAATAATGTATCTTGGCTTATGCATAAGCAAGCATTTGTACTTTCAGTTCGCGTTTTGCTTTGAGCTGTTTCTGCTTAGTTAACTTTTAATAATAGTTACAAATGTCCCAAACTATTGGCCTATACCTTGACCATTCTTTCTTGACTTACTGACTGGAACCGGTGCCATGGTTACGGCAAGGGGTTGACTTGTTATTACTTTTAATCAAACAAAAGTAAGAGCACAAACCATTGTGCACAGGAACAAGAACAAGTTGCCCAGTACTAAGCACTAATCTATCTTCTTAACATTAATTTTTCTTCTCTAGATTTTAATTTAATTTCTCAAAAACTTCCTTGACAGGAATACAGGGAGTTTTTCTTTAGACATTAACAATTTACACTCCACAGCTGAATCATTGCATTTAGAGCAAACAGATCTATGCTTTAGAAGTAGTTACATTAATTGGGAAAGTCATGATTTTTCCTTTATACTTAATGGTCATATGAGAAATCAAAACTATACTTATTAAAGGAATACAAAAACAAATCAGCCCATTCCCAGAAACATACTGCGCTCCTCCAGAGGATGGATGCCTTGCGCCATCCACCTCAGTAGGGCCTTGCCATTGCCTGAGTCAGGGGAGGGGCGCAGCAGTTCTCACTACTATGACATGGTTTGCTTTGACATCTGGTAGTGCAGACACCCCTTGTTTTTCCTTTTCTTTGTTTTTAATGTTCTTGGTATTCCTGGGCTTTTTCTGTTTTATATGAATTTCATAATCAGCTTGTCATAGTTCTCAAATCATCCAATTGGAATTATGATTCTAATTTTATTTTATTATGAATGAATTGGAAGAGAATGGACATTTGTATAACATCAAAATTTCCATCCAGCATCATGGTACATATCTGAATTTATTTAGGTCTTTAAAGTGCTTTAATAAAGTTAGCTTGTTACAAAAGACTGAATCTTTTACATTTGTAGCTAGTCTGAATTCTATATATTCCATGTTTTTTTAAAAAATGCTTTTAGTTTTAGATAGGCACAATGCTTTTATTTTATTTATTTTTATGTGGTGCTAAGGATTGAACACAGCGCCTTACATGTGCTAGGCAAGTGTTCTACCACTGAGCTACAACCCCAGTCCCTCATGTTTTGTGCCTTCCCTAACCATATATGCAGTAATGTTTTAGCAAGATTTTATGGCCATCCCAATTTGGTCAAATCATGTAAGATTCTTTAAACATTGCATAATATGGTAACATTAATTCTTAGTAGAAAAGAAGTACTAGATTTAAAAATCAGAAAATATGGGACTGTGCCCCTCCAATTATTAGCTATAAATTATTTAAATTTTTTTTTCACACTCAGTTTCTTATCTGTGAAACACAAGTAATGATTTTAACTACCTACAGGGTCATTGTGAGAATCCAGTGAGACAAAATTTGCAAATATTCACTATATGAACATAAGGGGCTAGCAGAAGAATTCTTGCTTTTTACTAAAATACTTGGGAAAAGTTGAATGGGCAAACATTTGTATTGATTTAGGAAAATCTGGAAAATTCCAATAAATAAATTATTTTTTTGCTTGTTACAATAGCCCTGTAAGTTAAAGGAAAGGCAATACTCATCAGAAAACTTCCTCAAAATCCCATTAGAACCAGTGCATGGATGTGTAATGAGAGCTTTACAATGTATAGTTACTATGATTTGCTAAGCATCTTCTAGACTCTAGTACCAAGCACTTCACACATATTAAGTCTATAGGATAGCTCTTGTTACCTCCATTTTTAAGAGTCTTTTCTTCTTCATTTAATCTTTCAAATTTACTAAAAAGTTGTATGAATAGGTTAAACTTCTGTGCAAACTTAACTCAGATTCTCCAAAAGTAAACATTTTACTATATTTACCTTTTAAATTTCTTTCTCTGTATATGTGTGTATATATTATGGGTATATTTAATTTATATTTTTATTATTATATTATTATTTTGGAAACATTAGAAAATAAGTTGAAGATGTAATGCCTTTTCACAACTAAATTCTTTAAGAACTCTGTGTTCCAAAACCTTGAGAAAACTATCAGAACCAAGTAACATTGATAAAATGTTACTATTCAAAACTGGACTATATTTAAATTTTACCAGTTATTAAAAAATGCTATTTTTAAGTGGCATCCTTTCCTTTTCCTTAAGAGTTAATCTAGGATCATCGTTGCATATAGTTGTCAAGTGTCTTTGGTCCTCCTCAACTTGAAAGATTGTATTTTTTTTCCCTTGCTATTTATGACTCTGACCTTTTGGACAAGTACAGGAAAGTCACTATGTAGAGTGTTCCTCAGAGTTATCTGATATTTTCTCATATTTAGATTTATCTAATATTTTCTCATATTTAGATCTGATATTTTCTGCAGTAGGCTTGAAAAGCTGAGTTATGCTGTGCTATTATTAGTTCTTCATATAAGAACTAAGGTATGTATTGAAACCATTGTTTTAGGTGTTGAATTTTATTACTTGACTAACATGGTATCTGCAAGAGGTCTCCGTTTTTAATCATTTCTGTACTTATTAGTTATCAAGTAGGTAAAAAATAGTGTATGAAGAGTTACTTTGAAACTATGTAAAAATTCTGTTTCTTAAACTTTCACCCATTGTAAAATAGTTTTAGTATATGCTGATAATCTTTATTTGAATAAAAATTTATTTTAATCACTTCTTATAGTCAAGGTAGTTTTCTAATTCCATTATTCTTCTCATATTATTAGCTAGAATTCTAACTGAAAGGTGGTACTTTCCATTCATCTCTCTATTAATTTTAGTATGAATTCAGAAACTGCTAACTATAGTCAATCTGTTGCCATAGTCATGCTCAAATGATCTCACATTTGGTCTGTGAAGTCCGCTTCAAGTTGGCTCTGGTATCCTTTTGACATGACTCCCTTATTCTGAAGGCACTTCTTTCTTTTTAGTACAAGTTCTCCCTATGCCTTCCTCCTGGATCTGAAACCATCCCCTTTTGGTGGCTCTCCATGTTTTTGTTTGTTTGTTTTTTGTTTTTGTGGTGCTGGGGATTGTACCTAGGGCCATGTGCATGCAAGGCAAGCACCTCCATGTTTTTCATGATGGCTGTGCCAGTTTACAGTCCCACCAGCAGTATGTAAGAATTCTCTTTTCTCCACACTTTTGCCAACACTTGTTATCTCTTGTCTTTTTGAGAACAGCCTATTAACAGGTCTGAGGTGATATCTCATTGTGGTTTTGATTTGCGTTTCCATGATAATTAGTGATATTGACTACTCATAATATCTTCTTTGGAAAAATATTTGTTCAAATACTTTTGCACATTTTAAAATTATTTTATTTTTTTCTTAAGTTAACTGAGTTCCTCAAGTATTTCAGAGATTAACTCTATCACATATTTGGCTTGCAGACATTTTCTCCCATTAGGTAGCTTGCTTTCCATTTTTCTGAGTTGTTTTCTTTGATATACAGAATATTTCAGTTTGACGTAGTCCCCTTGTTTATTTTTTGCTCTCATTGATTGCACTTTTGCAGCACATGTTTTAGGATTGTCTTTTCTATTTCTGTGAAATGTGCCTTTGGAATTTTGATAGAGATTGTATGGACATTTCACTCTGGTTTTAATGAGGACAGACTTTTTATTTGTGGATGGGTATGAGGGTGCTGGCTGGGTAGACTATGGCAGGTTACCTTCAGGGAAGGTCCACTTGGGAAAACTGTCTGCATTTCTGTTAGCTGAGATTTGTCTTGCTGAAAGCTGGGTAGTCCTCAACAGTCAAGGCTAGGGATGTCTGAAGAGGCAGTGAGGCCTGCTGATGTCTTTGGTGAATGCCAATATTTGGGTTCACTGAACATAAGTGACGGGTGACATTTTCCATATGATTTCCAAACAATGTAAAACTTAGCTCAGGGTCTTTGCTTATATCATAAACCAAAACCACTTTTTTGCATTCACTGTGTTTTTTCATACAATTTCAATAATAAGCATTTATAACTAGTATCATCCTGGCCACATTCTAGGATGACCATTGGAAATGCCACTTTCTCCAAGGATAGAAGGAAAGGTATATTTTATTCACTTTTTTTCTACCTACCAAATATGAATTTTAGTCCATTTCTAAAAAGAAAGATCTGTTCACCAAAATGCTGTTATGCTTGTTTATTCAGCAACTATTCATTAATTGTATTCTGGGTCCCATGTGTGCTGTGTATTGTTACTATAACAATGCCAAATCCAATATGTTTACCCAAGGAGGAAAAAGAAAAGTCCAGGTTTGAAATTTTAATATTTACCCTGGATTTCTTCAATGAGTCACAGTTTGCTCAAAAACACGCTGTTCCATCTTCATATGTTTGTATAACTTCTGCAGTTTCTCTTGCTATTTATTGGATCCATTATGATCCATTAAGATGCAATAAATATTTCAGTTTAGAAAAACTCTTAGGTCTTTTTTGTGGCCTAATATGTGGTCTATTTTGAAAAAAAATTTCTTGTGCTTATCTAAAGAATGTGAATTCTGCAATTGTTTTTATGGAACATTCTGTATAATTCTATTAAGTACATTATATCTATAGTATAGTTGAATTCTGATGTGTTTTTGCTGAATTTTTTGTCTGGATGATCTGTCTGCTGTTAAAAGTGAGATACTGAACTCATTATTACTGTATTGAGACTTATCTTTCCCTTTATGTCTAGTACTATTGGTTTTATAAAATAGGGTGCTATGATGATCTGTGCATATATATTCATGGTTTTCATAGCTTTTTGACATATTGCTTACTGCATCAATATATATAGTCAACTTTGTTTCTTCTAATTGATTTTGTCTTGAAATCCAATTTGGGAGATATAGATATTCCTGATGGTTTTCTGATTTTATTTGCTTGGAATGAATGTATGTATGTGTATGTGTGTGTGTGTGTGTGTGTGTGTGTGTGTGTGTATGTATGTCTGTGTGTGTGTGTGTGTGTGTGTGTGTATGTATATATATAAAATGTTTCTCCTTTTGGCCTGAGTATGTATTTGTGGATGAGATGAGTTCTTGTTGGGTTTTGACCCACATTGTTGTTTCTTGATTTTAATGCATTTATCATGTTGTGTCTTCTAATTGAAGAATTTAGACCATTTATATTCAGATTATTATTGGAAGGCATATGCTTTTATATGTCATTTTGTTAAATTTCTTCTGGATTTTTAGATATTCTGTTTATTTTTCATCTTTTATTCATTCTAGAAGTCTGGTGCTTTACTATATTGGTAATGTTTGACTCCTGTTTCTCATTAGTGGGTTTATACTTCTAACAGGATTTATTGTTTCACAGATTCTAATGATAGAGTTTATCATTCTTCTTCTTCTGGATGTAAAATTACCTTAAGAATCTTTTGTCATGTTTGTCTATTGGTCATGAATTCCCTTATTTTATGATGATCTTGGAAGGTTTTCATTTCTCTATTGATTCTGAAAAAATGACCTTCCTATGTATAGTAATCTTGGTTGACAGTAATTTTTTTTCCAGAACTTGGAACACATCATCTCACACCCCCTTTGTCTTTAGAGTTTCTTGTCAGAAATCTGTTATTCTAATGGATTTGCCTAAGAATTGACTTGTCCCTCTTGCAGATTTTAATATTCTTTGTTGTTCTGTACTTTTGGCAATTTAACTGTACTATGTTAAAGAAATATTTTTTGCTAGACATATCCATTTAGGGTTCTAAGTCTTTCTATACCTGGATATCCATGTTCTCCCCAAGATTTTGGAAATTTTCTGTTATTATTTTATTGAGTTGGTATTTTATGCCCAAGGCATGTAGCTCTTCTCCTTCTAGTATGTCGATGATGAGGAAGTTCAATCTTTCTTGGTGTTCCAGTGATCTGGTACGTTCTCTTCCCCAATTTTTTTTTATGTTTTCTTTTTTGTATGCCTGTGATATTATGGCAGAATTCCTTATTCTGCTAGATCTAGTCTACAGTTGAGGCTTTCAACTGATTTTTTTCCCTCTTTTATTGAGCTTTTCATTTTTAAGGCTTATGTTTGGTTTATTTTTCAATTTTTTGTATCATTACTGAATTGCTGATTAATACTTTACATTGTCTTTGCTAATTCATCCAACTTTTTATTTGTATTTTTTGATCTGTTACTCTGGAGTTAGTAACTCCAGGAGGTAGCATTAACTTGTTTCATTTTTTAATATTTCTTGTGCTTCTGTATTGATGGTAGAATATCTCTCCCACTTTTATGTGATGTCCTTTTTAGTCTGTGGCTTTCTTCTGCCAAGGTGACTAGAAGTTCTGGTTTGTCGAGTTAATTCCAACTTGACTCTAGAGTGTAATATTGATATAGCTTCTTTGGTTATGATTTATAGGTTTGGGCACAGTGTAACATTTTGGAATCACAAAGACCCAATATCTCTGCAAGTTCTGTAAGCGTGGGGACAATTTCAGGCAGCTAGAGTGCATGCAGAAGACTGTGTGGTTGCATCTTATGTGATTTTTTTCTATCATGGGAGTTATGGCTCCAAACTAAAGCTGGGTATTTCCACAGGTGTTATTAATAGTAGCTCTGATACTGAAAAGCACTTATAGTACCAGTCGCTCCACTCATGTTGAAAGGCTCTTGACCCCTGCTTATAGACTGGTGCACATTTATGTGCTTCATGGGGAGGGACTGGTATTGTCACCTTCAGTCTCAGCACTCTATATAATCAGATTGGGTATGGATATAATAGATGTTGAAGACACATATAGATGTTGTGTTAGCAACAATTGTGTTTTGTCTCTGTGCAGCTATTCTGGGGGTTATTTGTTCAGGGGCTGAACCTTCACCTCCAACTAGTTATGCCTGCTTTTTACAGGTCAACTGCTGCAAGTTTATGTCCCCCTCTTTTCTTTAAGTACAAGTGTCCACCAGGACTTGAGTGGGGTTGAGCTGTTTCTGAACTTGGACTTAATTCTAATCAGCTGATCTTAGAGTGTAGTCTAGGAACAGAGAACCTGCCCAAATGTGCGTGGATCCCTGGGCTTGATCCCCAGTCAGAAGAAAAACAAAAAAGAGAAAGAAAAATAACAATAAGCAAAAATAAAAATTGATAAGAAAGAAGGAGAATGAAGAAGAAAAAATAAAAATAGGAATTAAATAAAATAAGAAAAATGAGAAGAAAAATCAAATTAAAATATTAAAAAAGAAATAACATTGAAAGTGACAATAAAAACAGAAGAAAAGTTAAAGAGAATCAACAACAACAAAATTAGTTAAAACCTGTCCCTTCTAGCCATGATGCTTAGAAATTCCAGCAAGGGTGGGTGATCACTGTCTATCCTGATCTAATCTCTCTAGGTTTAAAGTTAGAATCTGCCAGGAATGGGGGATGGGTAGTGGGTTATGGTTGCAACTCTCTCAAATTATTGGAGCAGAATTCAGGCTGCTCCAGATATTTTTCACTCAGTTGGTAAAGGCAGAGTTTTGGCTGCCCCAACTATACATTATCTTCAGAGATTTTTAGTCTGAACACCCAGGGACATAGCAAATGCTGGGGCAGCAGTGGGTCTAGACCCTCTCACCATTCAGGTTTTGGTAGAATGTGTCTTATTCCAGATGTATTTTTACTCTGCAATTTTTTTGTCTGCATGCTTGGAGGTGTGTCAAATGCAAAACCTCTGAGAGTTGGGGGAACAATAAATCACTGAGTTCTATGTGGGAAAAGGGGTGGCAGGAACTGAGCAACCTGCTACCCTCAATCCAGGTATCTTCTGATCTGGCCCTTGTTTTGTGAAACCACACACTACTGGCATTTATCTCAGTCATAGCGGGAAAATTCCCTGGAACTTCTGATACTGTGCTTCCCATAGCATAAAAGTGAGTCATTTCTTCTCTTGCTTGGGTATTCTCCCTAGATTTGAATTTTACCAGGTTTCATTTTTTTCTGCTCTGCTTGTTCAGTGGTCACTCATGGCCACCTACTTCCTCAAACAGTTGTCCACCTATTACTTTGCTTTTGTCCCATGAAAAAGTAGACTAATGCTAGGTGCCTCTATTGAAGTTTGTGCTTCAAAAACTAGCCATAAAATTTTGCTAGGGGTAGATCATTGAACTACCAAATCATAACATCATAACATTTAAGAGAAATTCGCAGGTATAATGTTTTGTTTTTTTGTTTGTTTGTTTTGTTTTGTTTCAAACTACAGAACTAAGGATTATTAAATCATTGAGAAGAAATGAAGTCCATTATTGACAATGTCATAAGGGGACAATGTTATAAGATAGTCTAAACATTTTCTGCACAGTGTCTGTTGGTGAATAACACAATGAACTATCTTAGGGATAAGATCATAGGGCAAAGAAAAAAAATTACTTTTCATAAGCTTTATAGATTTGTTCAACTGTTTTTTCTGCTTAATTCATTTTTAATACTCATTACTTATAATATAGATTAGTTGTAATAAAATATTTTACTTCAGGAAGTAGGATCAAATTTCACTCAGGTTATATTAAAATATGTTCTTCATCTTATGTTTCTTGCCTGTAGTTTTCCCATATATACTACACAGACCAATCTCTTAGTTTTGTCAAAATCAACATAGATTCCTTCAGTGATCAAAATCTGAGCTGTATTGATATATTAGGAGCCTAAGAAAACTACTTGAAATTATTTTATTTTTCATTGATGATTGATATTTTTCTCCATTCTTTGACCAAAAAAATTCTTTATTTTTCTTTTCTTTTAGCTGCTGCAACCAATATTTAATTAGGTGACCAACAATGAGTACTTTTATTTGTTTGGTTGAATAACAAAAGAAACACTTGGAAATTTAATTTGCTTGTTAGCTTACATTTATTTATTTTTATATTTTTTGTAAAAAATTCTGTGATGAGATATTTAGCTTTAAACTTCTGTATTTTTTTCACTATTGTCCTTTAAGTTGGGAATATTGTGATAAATGTTGAACTTGGTAATATCAATACCTATTGTATTCTTTATCCATGGGCTTCATTATGTAATAAACACATTACTTTACTACCTAATTTTGGAACAAAATAATTTACCCTCCACTGTGCCTTAGCAACATGACACTTAAAGTCCATTGTTCTCTTTTCTATTATTGATATGATTCATATACACTGATAATTAAAATTTAATAAAATGTCACTGCATGACAAGATGAGTAGTAACTATATTCCTGGGGTTTATAGTTCCCAAGCAGTAATGTGAGCAGATTAGTGGTACATAGATGTTTCTGTCACATTTGCTCCAGCTTGTTGCTGTAGTGTAAAATCAGCTACAGAGAGTATGTAAATGATAAATGCTATTGTGTTCTAGTAAACTTTACTTATAGTCACAATATGAATTTATATGAATTTTGAATTAAATATGAATTTGCATTTATACAACTTTAAATAATTTATTATTATTATAAGCCATATATGAATGAAAAAATCATTCTTAGCTCCCAGGTCATACAAAAATAGATTGTCTAGATTGTCCCAAAAGGCCATAGTTTATTTTGATGTTGACTGTACAGTGTACATATCTGAATTATTGTTTGTACTTCCCAAACCTGTTATTCTCCTTTCCTTTCTACCTCTATAATGATATCTCTGCCCACGTTGCTCAAAGTGAAATTTCATTTCAAGTATGAATTCTTCCTGTTTTTAATATGTAAACATGATATTTTGTTAAATCTGTCTCCAAATATTTCCATGTTTCTTTTGTGGCTGAAAACAAAAATTTCAATTTTTGTTGTTAGTCTGTCCACATAGAATTGAATTTTATATTTGGTGTTCTAGCCACCTAGTCACCTAGGTAAACTCACTTAGAGCTCTAGCATTTGATTTTCTGGTCATTTGAAGGAGATTTTCTATGTAACTGATCATCTCATCTGCAAATAAAAAATTATTTATCTTCCTATCTCATCTGCAGCTCCCTCCCTGGTTTTTGCTCTTGCTGTGGCTGCCTGTCCAAATTTAACTGAAGTGATGAGAATAGGATAGTCAATCAGACTTCTTCTGATCCTCAGGGAGAAAGCATTTATTTCTCTCCATGCATTATATTATCTTTAGGACATGTGTGCCAACACATGTGCGTGCGCGCGCGCACACACACACACACACACACACACACACCTATGTACATCATAATTAAACTACTGGAAACTAAATAAACAACACTTGAGAATATTGATTTAAGGAAAAAATATAGTGGACATAAGTAGAAAAATAAAAAGTTAAAAAAAGTACAGCAGCCATGTATCCTAGAGGAAATTTAAAGCATCATTCAAGTACTAAAAAATTGTCAGGCAACAGTTTGTATCAAGTAAAGAAAGAACCAGAAATGCTGCAGAGAAAAAAATCAATAAAATGCAATAGTAATTTTTTAAAGATTAATAAGTTGATTGATCAGTGGGCTGATCAAGGGACAAAAGAAAAGATATTACTTAGAGTTAAGAATGAAAGAAGGATACTCTATAGGTCCTATAAAGAACATTAAGAAAATATTGTCAATAAAATTTATAGCTTAGATAAAATAGACAAATTTCTTGAAAGAGAAATTCATCTATTTTATCTAACTAACTGCCTAATCTCCTTTAAGAATAAGTAAATAACCTAAAGGCACTTATTTCTATTCCAAAAATAAGTGCAAATGATTCCCCACAAAGAGAATTTCAGGGGAAGGTGGCCAGGTTTCCCAAACATTTAAGGAAGAAATTAAATCAACTCTATACATATTCATACAGACAATGGAAGAGGAGAAACTACCTTCCAATTTCTTGTGTGATGCCAGCCTATTTATGCAAAAGTTAGACAAAGACACTGCATGAAAAGAAGTCTACATGCCAACATTTCTCCTGAACACTGATGCAAAAATCGTTAAATAAACATCAACAAATAAATTTTAGTGAGAAAAAAATTCATTATGACCATAGGTAATTATTCTAGAAATGTATTTCCTTTTTACATTTGAACATCAAACAATGTTACTTGTCATGTCTAAAATATTATGTATTTATACATTTCTATATATAAAGATTTATATATTTTATATACATACATAAATTATATTTTGTGTAAATATATCAATAAATATACACATAAATTGTCCTAATGGTTTTCAGTTACAGCTGACCTCTGCTTTATGTCAGTGCAGAGGTCTCTCCAAGAACAGAAGATTATTATTTTGGCCTTTCGTTAGAAACAACAGATCTTTGACCTCTGAAGAATTATTATCTTCTTCCCAATGAGCTTTAACTAAATCACTAGCTTCAAAGCAGCAAATTTTACTCTAAGGGTAGGAGTCTTTTCATACTAAGGCAACTTCTTCATGGAAGAAAAAGTTCCAAGAAAGAGAGTACATTTTCCTTCCTGTGCTCCCGCATCACCTTCTGCATGCCTGTATCCCTGACGGTGGTCCTCTACAATCTCTCACCCTATCTTCATGTTTCTCACTACCTACTAATCAGGGTCCATGGAAAATACACCCTTGTTTTCTGGGGCTCCCAATTAGTATCTCTTGAATCGCATCCTTAATGCAACTTTCCTTCTTCAGTTCCTTGTCATTTCTCTTGTCATTTTTGGTTTAAGTACTTCCTAATCACCAGCTTTGCCTTCTCCAACCCATTAATTCATCACTTTAATTCTGCTAGTGTCTCCTTCTAAGTCACTGGATAAAGCCCAAATCTCAAATATTACCCATTATATTCTCTTTGACCTGTTCATATATATCACTTTTGTGGTTTACCAGATCTCTTGTTGTGGTTTACCTCTCTCTTCCCCAGAACTATAGTCTGTAGGATCTAAAGATAATATCCTAAGATATAAATCGTTTGTTTGTATCTCAGCAATTTTATTTGACCTATGGACTATACTCATGAAATGAGTCAAATGTGTCCTGATTTCAGCTTATACTTCAAGATGTTTTCATTGAATGGTTCTTATAATAATGTCCCCAGTTTCTTCCCATTAATTTTACCCCATGCTTAACACATTATCCTAACAAGTCAAGAGAGAGTTTGTTTTGCTATATTTTTTAACATTTGTAATTAGAGGTTCTCGAAATGGGTACCATGCCAGATTATATGCTATGGTCTTTGTGTTATCCCCAAATTCATGCCTCATTACTCATCAGTTAACCTCTATTATTATTTGATCAGTTCTGGAAGATTGAACCATTCCTGAATTTGTTTCTTGAACACACCATCTATGTATGTGTGTGTGTGTGTGTGTGTGAACCCATATTTCTCCTCTGTGATTCTAACACAACACAGCCATTGACACATATATGGCAAATCCCTGTTTGTCCAAAGAATGCAACAATGCTGGAAAACTGATGCTTCCTAGAAGTTTTATTCAGAAGCTTCCCCATGCTTTCTTAGTAAAGTTGATTTTACATATTGGGTCCTTCTATCTGGTGGTTTTCTGTCCTGTGTGTGCTAGAGTTGAATTCCAGGGTGACCTAGTCCATGTCTTTTCACTATGCATTGAATTCTTCTCAGGAACAGGAAGTCTGGTGTTGCTTTCTATTTTTTTAAGAGAGTGTGTGTGAGAGAGAGAGGGGAGAGAGAATTTTTTAATATTTATTTTTTAGTTTTTGGTGGACACAACATCTTTGTATGTGGTACTGAGGATCGAACCTGGGCGCACACTTGCCAGGCAAGAGCACTACCGCTTGAGCCACATCCCCAGCCCCTCTGGTGCTGCTTTCAATGACACAACCATGACATGATGTCTACTTTCTATTAAAAATCAAAAATCAAAATGTTTGATGCCAGAAAAAAAGTATAGACAATGTCATATACAAACATTAGGACACTGCTTGATATTCTAAGCAACCAGTCATGAGGAACTGCCAGTGAGGTCACAAGTGGACCATCACATAAGCAGTCTAATTGAGGATGAGCTGGAGACTGCAGCCTTCTTTCTTTATGGTATCTTTGGATTTTCTGTTCAGTGGTTCCAGTTAAGAAAGATAGAATGTTACCCAGTTCAAGGCAAAGCAGTTTCTCAGTAGGGTGTATAACATCTCTTGAGTTCAGATTTTTCAAGTAAAGTAGGCTCAGTAGCCTAAATTATACACACATGCATGATGTCTCCAAAAGGGAATTTGGGATATGGTTCCAGCGCCCAGGAATGTAGCTATCTTTGCTCTGTCATTTCAACTAAGTCCCAAGTCATCTAAAAATGTAAATGTATGTCTTATACCTACTCTATGCCAGGCAAGGTTATGGGGGAAAAAAGATTAGTGTTTGCCCTCAAGGAGCACACAATCTGATGGGAGATATGAAGATATAACTTATAAAAAGACATTCAGAGTAAAAAGAGCTATGATAGGGGTATATGATGGGATATTGAACTTGTCTTCAGGATGAGGTGACACTGGCCTGATTCCAGGTGCTCACCATTAGTCATTCATTTTTTTTTGTGGCTCAAGAATTGAAGAGCTTTAAAATGGATATATCCTGCATGAACAGAATACCCTAAAGATGTAACAGAGTAGAAGGTCCATGAGGACATAGAGAAATAGGGGATTTATTTTGTCAAGAGGAGGAGAGGAATATTAACATACTATTTAGGCATTTCTGTGTAATCATCTTACTATATGCCAGAGGCTAGTCTCAGAACTTTATCATCTCATTTAATCCTCTGACAGTCCTATTAGCTAGTCAGTGTCTTGAGAATGAGAACCTTCTGAGAAAAAAAAATGGGGGTCAAAGTTACAGACTGAGGAAGGATGCTCCATTGTGTAAGACAGAGTAAGGGTGAAAATTGAGTGAAGGATGGAAAAAGCATGCAGAGATATCCCCCTAGACAGGGCAGGTTTGTTGGACTTAGAATAGAATCTGAAACAACAGGAGACTATGGAGTGTCTTAAAATGACTAGTTGGAAGGGGCAGGAGAAAATGTAGTGGTTAATCAACCTTTTCTGCAACTTACTAGCATAGCAACATTTTAAACACTGGTTCTCAGCAATTTGATAAGTAGTCTATTCTTGGATTTTCACTTAGAAAAATAACCTTCTCTTTTATTTACAATAAAGGGACTAAATTAATTGTATTTGCTAATTTTTGTTTCAGGATTACCAAGTGCTGGAAACTAAAACACTTGGCATACATTATTTCATTGAACTTGTGTATAACTGTCTAAGAGCCCTGCCTCCCAAGAGAACACTGATGCATAGGGAGGAAAAATTACTTATTCAAATCTCCCACCTCTGAAGTAGCATTGTAGCCAATATTAAAACCCTAGCACTCTGACTCCAGAACTTACACTCTTGACCCCAAACCGAGGAGAGTGTTAGATTATAACTCATGACAAAACATTTTAGTTTTTGGTGAAAAAAAAAAAAAACTCAAGTAAATTGTAGCAAGATGTGTCCTTTCAAAATCAAAATAAGGTTTAAGCATTTAAAGATTTTTGCTGTGAATCCTTGCAGACCACTGACAAATGTTTGCTGTCTCCAGCAGAGGTTGGAAGCAATTGTGGTGGAAGCTTTTCACCATCACTCCCTGGCTCTCTGCAGCTGTGATCTTCCACAGATGCAGTTTCGGGCTATCTTGTCTGCAGCTTCTTTGTGCCAGACCCCTCAAAAGCTGAAGTTCCTTTCTTTTTTATTTTTATTTCTTGCAGATTTAACTCTGCCTGAATCACCTAAAATTATTACCAGTCGTTAGCCCCTTCTTGTGCTAAATCTTGCTCCCAGAACTATTTTTTTCTCCTATTTAAATTGCTTCCTTCTCCCCAGTATCATTTTCTTCCCAGGGACAGGGTGGGCACAGGTCTGTCTTCTAATGGTTTCCTTGACTTTTCATTTGGAGAAACCTGCAAAAATGTTTTTCAAAACATTTTAAATGTCAGCAAACAGTCTGGGAGGTGTTTAAGTGCAATGAAAAAATAAGAGATTCATAAGGAAAGGGTTTTTTGGGTATTTGGACAGAAGAAATGTTAATACTGTTTAAAGTATAGCTTTGTCTTCCAGAGGGACCCATGTAGTATCTTTTTTAAAAATTATTTCTTTTATTTGTACTTAGACATAATACCTTTATTTTATTTATTTATTTTATGTGGTGCTTAGGATCAAACCTAGTGCCTCACATGTGCAAAATGAGCTCTTCCACTGAGCCACAATCCCAGCCACCCCATCTAGTCTCTTTACATGCAGCTATTCTGCCCCAGGAGCTCAGTCTCACAAAGTTTCAAGTTTATGACAAGCAAATATAAATTAATGGAGGCAGCCAAGCAAACCAGGCAAGGGCATTGGCTTTAGCACCCAGATGTCCACTACCGACGTTTACTAGCTGGGGACTTGGGGAGGGGGAAATTTCTGTGCTTTATCTCTGACAGTCTCCATTGCCTTCTGTAAATTAGGGATAATAATAATAATTAACTCATATTTTTCAGGAAGATCATGTGATATGTATAAATCTCTTTCTCAAGTGCTTGGAATGTATTAAGATACAAATACTGGTTATGTTACTTTAAAGCAACATAAGCTTTACTTTACTTTTCTTCAGCATTGACATTAAAAACACAAAAGAAATTGTATAAACATGTTGGTATCAAATTTTTCTTCATTGAGAGAAACCCTAGAAGGTTTTTTCCTTCATGTAATTCAACTTTGACCAGACAAAAGAGTCCTGCCTCTTTCTCCCACAATACACACTGTGTTCTCAGTATGTGATTTATGGTCACCTCACTCTCTTGTATGATAGTTCACAGCATCATGGAGGAACTAATTCAGACTTATAGAAAGTTTCTACTCTAAGCTATTATTTTCAGTAAGTTCTTCCTATTGATCTAAGTTCAGTTCCTGAGGACCACCTAGGATGGACTAAATCATTTTTTTTTCCAAATGACCCAAATTTGTGAAGATATCTGGTCAAATTACTTAGCCATTCTGGGTCTGGATTTACTTATATATGAAGCAGAGATTATTGTTTAAACCTCATGGTGAGAACATTCCTAGTGAATATAGTAGGTGCTCAATAAACCATGGTATGCCAGATCCAATTAAACTGCCTCCCCATATTCTGTGAGTTTCTGGTCTATGTGACTGCTTGCTTTCTAGGATGATTGCCTGGTGTGAACTATTCTACAGGCTACACAGGAAAAGTTTACTTTCTGTTGACCCACATGGCAGCCCTCCATGGTGGGGGCCATGTCTATTGGGTTCTCTATTTCTTGGACAACCAAGTGCATTTTGATAATTTTCTTGGTCTCTTGTGTCACTGGCAGTCATAATCTGGTAGTGCCTTTACTCTCTTCTTTTTTTGCTTCCTGTCCCAATGTTGCTCTCATAGTCCTGGGACTCTCCAGACCTTGAGGTTCCCACACTTGTCCCTTGGTTAATTTGTTCAGACCAGCAAGACAGGCTGAAGATAAGACTTATGAGCACCAGCCAGCCCAATCCTTTCACCAGAGTTTGTCTATAGATATTGCTCTTGCACCTGTGGTTCTGACTTCCTGTAGTTGGAGAGAAACAATTCTGGGTTAAGGAGGAGCTCATGTCCTGTGCAGAACACTATCACTAATAGGAGCCTTTTTTTTGCCCCCTGACAGTTTTAGAGAACAATAGTTTCAGGCTAGTCTCTGAAGAGTTTAAGCACTCAGTACTCTTTGTTACAGGGATTCTATTAAAATTGTTCTTCTTTCCCCTTTTCCTTCACTTCCATTTTCTGGGAGTTGATACCTATGCTTTTGACTAGTCTATCCTTTGGGGAACTCTGGGGAAGGTAGGTAACTAGTATTATTATTTCCATGATCAGATTACTCTTCCTCAGGTTCACCAGCCATTGCTTCTGTGGCTGATTATCAACTTTTAACTCACAAAATAAAACTTCTTTTCTACTTTCTTAACCAGACACTTTATCTTAGAACTTCCCTTCCACCTTTGGCATTGCCGTAGACTCTTCCTTCAATTCTCACTCATCTGATGTTTTATCTATGAAAACATGGAACAGTGAAAGTGGCCTGGTATGTTATCTGTTGGAGGGGATGTGATTGAAGATTCATAGTGGTTTTATGTGAAAAGAGTTGTAATGTACCTGAAAATCATGGAGTAGGAAGAAATTTTTTTTTCTGTAAAGGTTTAAGTATGTTAGACTTTACTGGTCATGGCCATATAATCTCTATTGCCACTAGTAAACTCTGCAAGTGTGATGTGAAAGAAGCCTTTTTAAATGTGTAAATGAAGGGGCATGGTGTATTTTCTAATAAAATTTTACAAAAAAAGCTGTAATGGTTAATTTGAATTGTCAACTTGATTGTATTAAGAGATGCCTAAGATTAAAAAGCTTTAAGGTGTGTCAATGGAGTATGTCTAGGAATGATGGGTATGTGCAATACCAAACTGAAGTAGGGATCCTCCCTAAGTGTGGCAGCACTGCCCAATAGGTGGGAGTCTTGGATGGAATAAAAGTTGGAAAAACAAGGGAGCATTAGCAAATTCAAGCTCTATTCTTCTTGAAGGGGTTCTTGATTGATGCTGATTGATGCTTCGATTTCCTGAGGACATCAGACACTCCCTCTTTTTCTCTTCCAAAGTGGACTCTGCCAGTCATTCTCCAGGGCGTTTCCAGAAGCCTTTGATGGGTAGCATCATGGATCCCCCTTGTTCTGAGGTTTCATCATCAACTAATGGTTCCTCCAGTTTGTAGAAAATCATTGTGGACTATTCAGCTTCTGGTTGTCTAAGCCAATCTAATAAATCCTCTCTCTCTCTCTCTCTCTCTCTCTCTCTCTCTCTCTCTCTCTCTATATATATATATATATATATATATATATATATATATATATATATCCTGATGATTATGTTCCCTAGAGAATCCAGTCCAATACACAAGTGTTGGGCCAGATTTGGCCCATCAGCTGTGTAACAGATTCAGACACTTGCTCTAAACAATAGAACTATATGATAGCAACCAAAGCAGAATGTGGGAAAATGTGTCTGGTCAATACCTCTCAATATTACCATTTTAAAATTCATTCTATTTTAATTTACTAAAACCACATTGATAGAAGGAAGGATAGTCAGTTTTTAATGAGTACCCCCCCATAAAATGGATTCCAGTTTAGTGTTTCTATATGTATAGTATTTTTTATCTTCACAGTACTATAAAAAAATCACTGTTGTTACTCTAGTTTTTGGGTGAGACAAATAAAAGAAGACTCAGAGACAGGTGAATTGTTTGCTTGTAAAAGACAGTGTTGAGATTCAGAAATAACCCCACCCCACTTAACTTGATAATCTATTTTAGAGTATTATAATTAAGCACCTTCTACATACAAAGGTCTGCATTGCTGGTTGTATAGAATAGAGAGATGAATAGACGTGGTTCCATTTCAGTTGAAAATAGAATAAAATATCAGCAAAACAAAACAGGCTCTGATGACCCAAGATAAGTATAAAGTAATAAAGACATTTAAAGGAGCTGACTATCAGGGAAAGCAGGGAAGGTGGTAACTAAGTCAAAGAACAGGTATGATTTTGAAAGGTGGAGATGAGGAAGATAGTGAAAAAAGCCAAGGAGTGTAGAAGAGTAAGAAACCATGCCCAACTGAGGAGGTTCACAACCATCAAAGACAAGACTTGCCTTCGTTTTAATTTGGCTAAAGGATTTGCTCAGCCCCATCCCTAAAGGCCTACTCTTGAGTTCAGCTCTGACCTCATTAAATGAAGTCCTACTCACCTGATTTTCTCTTGGAAGGGTGTCTCATTGAGTACTGATGATGGAGAAATAGAATTCTGATCAATAGAACAAAAGGGTGCACAGTGGGAACTAATGAGCCAAAAGTCAAGTAGGTATTCCAAGAAGGAAATGCAGAAAACTGTTGCAGACCAGAGCTAGAAGGTCTAAGGTGAAGGAATGGGCACTCCACAGTTCATCTTTACTGAATACTGGATGCAATAAGCAATTGGCCTGTCTTAAAGATAAATACCATTATCAGATGAATCTGTAAAAGCATTGAAATGACTGAATTTATTGGTTAGTTGCCTTTCTCAATTATGTGACACCTGCAATTTAAATAATTATTTGAGGCTGAGTTCTTCCAGTTGGCCCTAATTCTAGAGTTTCCAAGTACAGAATGAAGCAGTTGCTAACAAAGCAATAAAACTGGGTATGTTTCTCTTCCCCAACATCTGTGTTTCTCTCACAGATCCATGATTTGTACCACTCAACCTAATTTAAATACTTTTACACATAACTATTTTTTAGGTTTTTATATAATTTCAAGAAGAAAGCAAGACTGAGAAATAAAGAAAAATGAGCCATGTCAACGAAAGCATCTGAGCTGTTTTATATATTTGGATTCCTTTCTTGGCAAAACAAAATATTTTAAAGTTTTCTCAGCTAATTTGCATTATATATCTATGCTAGTAACATAGACCAATAACTGCCTGGGTGCATTTTTTTTTTTAAAAAAAGCTTTCAATCTATTTACTTTATATGACATTCTGGGTATTAAAGAATATTTTGCCACCAGAAAAACTGGTCTTAGCTGTGTCCATGCAATGAACATAAATGTTCCAGATTAGAAATTCTTTTGAGTATAATTCTTCATAATTAAACATAAACCAGTAGAGCATTTAAAAATATCTTTATCTCTGGATAGAAACCATAATAGCCAAGGCCCAAATTATCTGGAACCTAAAGCATGAGACTGAAGCTGAAATGTAAAAAATGGAGTTGGAATATGATATCAAATGCCAACAATGGGACCAAACAGTTTTTCTACGAATTTTTTTAAGCCAGATGTTTGGATGCAAGAATGAAAAGGTTAAACAAACCCGATTTCTTTCATTCCACTGACATTGCTGAGACCAGTGGTTTTTAACCTTTTTGGGGTCACAGACTTTATTTGAGAACTTGATGAAAGTTTCAGACATCACCCCAGAAAAAGATGGCTTCTCACATGAGCAGCTCTAAAGTAATACAGAGATCAAACAAGAGTCTCAGGCAAGGAGGTTAAGGGGTTAGACTTGAATGTAAACTTCAGGTCTATTTTGTAGCTCAGAACTTTCTTTGAGCTGTCCATTTTTTTATATGAATGGTTCCAAAATTTTGGTCTCATATTTTATCATATAAACATGTGCTATCAGTAATTCAAATTCAATCTACCTCAAATGTAACATCCTAAATCATTCCATCCACTACCTGCCCCTTTTTCTGTGGTTGCTTACATCTGATCTATCCTTGCTAATCCCTATCCTAGCCAGGTCATTATTATCCTTGTTGAGATTTAGCTATAGTCTTCTCATCAGCATCAATAAATAATAGCTGCAAATATTTTCATCTTTGACTGCAAAGCACTTAGATTTCTTTACTATTTCATGGGTCATATCTGAATTCTTTATTACAATAATGAAGACCCCACACCAAAATCTTGATGCTTATTTTTGCATGAGAATGCTTTCCCTCACGTCTGCATGTCTGCTTATCCTTTCTTAAGAATCTCTTGACACCTCTCACACCTGCCTTTCTTTCCCTGTCCTTTTCCCATTAGGAGAAGCATCCTTTTTAAAAAATGTTTTTATTAGTGCACTATAGCTATACATGGTAGTAGTGTTCATGTTACATGCCTATAAGTTAAGTATGCATTTCAATCCACATTACCTCCCTTTGCCCTACAACATCTCTGTCTCCAATCCCCTTATTCTACTCTGTTGGTCTTCTTTATATTTATTTAGTTAGTTAGTCAGTTTTAATTGGTACATTATAGATATATGTAAAACTGGAATTAATTGTGGTATATATGAATATAAATAACTTGCTCAATTTCATTCTGTAGTTCCTCCCCTTTCACATCTCTCCTCCCTACTCCTTAATTCCCTTTCTCTACTACACTGTTATCTCTTCTATTTAATGGCATTTCCTTTTTTCCCAAATTTCTTATTTCTGTCTAGCTTCTGCATATGAGAGAAAACATTTGATTTATGACTTTTTGAGTCTTATTTTACTTAGCAGGATGTTATCCAGTTCCATCCATTTATGCACTTATTTTAACATTGTGACAAATTATTACCTTGTGCCAGTATAAAGGATACCTCCCAGAAAAACAGACTGATCAACTCCCGAACTTCTTATGTGTGTATAAAGGGGATTTGTACTGAAACCTATCCTTGTTTTAAAACAAATGAAATACAAATTTTACACAAATAAATTGGGGTCATTAGGATATTTTTTTACTTAAACTTTTCTTTTAAAAGCTACCATTTAGGGCTGGGGATTCAGCTCAAGCCGTAGCGCACTCGCCTGGCACGCATGCGGCCCGGGTTCGATCCTCAGCACCACATTACCAACAAAGATGTTGTGTCCGCCGAGAACTAAAAAATAAATATTAAAAATTCTCTCTCTCTCTCTCTCTCTCTCTCTCTCTCTCTCTCTCTCTGTCTCTCTCTCTCTCCTCTCTCACTCTCTCTTTAAAAAAAATAAAAAAATAAAAGCTACCATTTAGAAATACTGGATTACAGCAAGTTTTAAATTGCTTTTGCATTGGAGCTCCCCCACACACCCAAGTTAGAGGGACCTCCTTCCTGGAGAGGGGGTGGTCTCTACCTTGGGTGAGGTATTGGTGTGGGGAACTCCCCACATACACACAGGTTAGAGGGACCTTCCCACTAGACCAGGGAGTGGCCTCTACCCTGGAAGCTGTAGTGGTGTGGGGAGCTACCCCTGACACCCAGGTTCGGGGGCCTCCCACTCCGAGTGGGGAGTGCCTCTCTACTCTGGGTGTGGTGGTGGTGTGGGTAGCTTCCCCCAACACCCAGGTTCCATGGGCCTTCCCCCTCCAAGGGGGAACAGGGCAGATGGGCTCTCCCCCTTCCAGAGGGGAGATGCCTCTAACCTGGGTGTCAGGAGGAGCTCCCCACCGCACCCAAGGGGAGGGGCACTCCCCCCTCCAGGGGGATGTCCCTCTAATCTGGGTGTTGGCAGAGCTCCCCAATGCACCCAGGGCAGAAGGGCACTCCACCCTCCACCTTCGAAGGGGGAGGCCCCTCTAACCTGGGTGTTGGGGGTGAGCTCTCCACACCAACACCTCACCCAGGTTAGAGGGGCCCTCCCCCCTCCTGGGTGTCGGGGGAGTTCCCCACTGCACCCAGGGTAGGGGGGCATTCTCCCTTCTAGGGTGTAGGCCCCTCTACCCTGGTGTTTGGGGGAACAATCCACCGCACCCAGCATAGGAGGGCACTCTCCCCTCTAGGGGTGAAGCCCTTCTACCCTGGGTGTTGGGGGGGAGCTCCTCACTGCACCCAGGGTAGTGGTACACTCCCCCCCTTTGGGGGAGGCCCCTCTAACCTGGGTGTTGAGGCGAGCTCCCCACACCACCACCGCACCCAGGGTATCATAAGCATAAGCAAGAAGACTTTCTTAGTTTCAAATGCCATTAGAGAAACAAAGATTCTGTCAAAAAATTTTATATTGCTAAATATTTTTGAACTTAGCAAAGGAATATAGAGATTAAGTAGAATGAATCCAAGCATGCGTGCCATTTACATCCAAAGTGGGATTTTTCATGTATAAGCTGACTTCAGATGAAACCTCTCAAAATCACACTCATCTTCCAAAGGAGATGAGAGAGCTGTTTATATTTTCCAAAAACCTCAATCTCTGGGTTCAATCTATTATGTTTATATTACTGGAATATTTCTTTTTATAAAAGATTGCAGTGTTTCAGCCAATGGTTAGGAAATAAATTGTTCACTGTTTGGAAAAATAATTGACTTTTCTCAGGTAGCTAGAGGATTTGGCATGCTTTGGGACTTTGCAGTAAAAATAGAACTACATTAACATAACTCAATTTAAAACAGACATGCTTAGAACATTGGAAAGCTGAAGGGGGCTCTGAGAGTATTTAGTCAAGAGGCATGATTTTAAAGATAGGAAAACCAAGGTCTGAAAATAAAAGAAAGATATCCAGATTTATTCTGTAAGTTGAGTTGATCTCATTCTTCTTAGTTTCAGTTCTTCAGGCATTGCATTCCATTAATATATCATTTTCCATTCTTTATCAGTTAGTTATTTAGGACATACAGTGTGACAAGCCTACTGGAGATACAAAGACAGACATATAAGAGAACCTTTACACTCAAGGAGTTTAATAACATGGTGAAGAAAAAACAATAACTGCAAACCCAACAGAACATTTTAAAAGTTGCTATATTTTAGCAAATGGGATTATATCTGACAATGGTTGACATCTGCAATGTGTAAGGAATACAAAAACTCAATGCCAAAAAAGAAAAAATTTAAGTGAGCAATAAACCTAAATAGACATTTCTCAAAAGATGATATAAAAAAAGTCCAACAGGTATATTTTTTAAAAAAACACCTAATCATCAGGGGACTAATCATCAGGGAACTACAAATCAAAACCACAGTAAGATATTAACTTACTCTGGTAAAAAAAATGGCTTTCATCAAAAAGACTAAAGATAGTAAGTACTGATGAGAACTGGTGGAGAAAAAGGGAACTCTTGTACATTGTTGGTGAGAATGTAATTAGTATAAACCTTATGGAAGACTTCTTAGGGTGTCTCAAAAATATTGTTAAGTAGAACTAAAATCCCACTGCTGGGTATGTATATCAAATGAAATGAAATCAGTATGTTAAAGAGACACTTGTGCTCCCATGATTATTACAGCACTGTTTACAATAGCCAAGAAATGGAAAAAATCTAAACATCATCTGATGAATAGATAAATAAAAGGTGGTGTATATATACAGTGGAATAATATTCATAAAAAGAATAAAATCCTTTCATTTGAAGCAATACAAGTGGAACTGAAGATTATTATGTTAAGTGAAAAAAGCCAGGCCCAGAAAGCCAAGTACCACACAATCTCACTCATATGCAGACTTTTAAAAAGTTGATCTCTTAGAAGTTGAGAGTAGAATGGTGGTTGTAAGAGGCTGGGGAAAGCAGAAGTTTGGGAAAGGTTGATCAATGGGTACCAAGTTGAAGTTACTTAAGAGTAAGAAATTCTAGTACGCTGTTTTTGCACAGTAGGCCAACTATAGATAACAAAAAGTACTGTATATTTCAAAACCTAGAAGAAAGACTTTTGAATTTTTTTACCATAAAGAAATGATAAATGAGGTGATAATATATTTAACCTGATTTGAACATTATGCAATGTTTACATGAATTGAAAGGAGATAAAGTGTAGATAGCACTAAGATGATAAGTTTATGTATATTGTGTGATGGGTTTGAACTTGAACTATAGATTGTAGAAAAAATATTCTGAAAAGTTTAAGTTGAGAGAGAGATATAATATTATTTTCAATTTAGAATTACAAGTATATCAATGTGGAGATTTTACTGTAGTATAAAAAGACCAGCAGCAAGGAGAACAAATTGGAGGAAACTGAAGAAAGGAAGCAAGAAAGACAGATGTTATAAACAAAGAGTAGCAACAAGGATTCAGACAAGAGAAATGGAGGTATACATTTCATAGTTGTTCATCATCGTTTAGATATAGAGAGTAAGGAAAGGAAAGCTGGATTTCTGTGTCAGACTTCTGTTGGATTAAAATTAATCCCAATGGGGAATCCAAAAAGATAAGCATGATTGGGAAGGAAATTTAGGGCATGCTATTTCAAGATGCTACAGTGCATTTCACATACAGTGGATATATAGGTCTAAAATCCAGGAATGCTCTCTGAGATAGATCTAATAGGAGCAGTTGAATCTCCCACATCTAGTTGCTACTTGAGGATATTATTTCCAATAATAGTTTGACCTAATTGGTAAGTATGATCCCAGACTCATTATTGTGAAATGCCCCTGGACCTCTCCAGTCTACTTTAATTCTTCTCTTCCTTCTTCTTCTATTTTCCTCATTAAAAAACTTATTAGGTTGGGTCTAGAGTTATAAATTTGAATTTTGAGTAACTTTTCATTTATATTCCAGTCTCATAATTTTGGTCAAGTTGTACATTGTGAAAATTGGATTCTTGTATCTATAAGATATCAGTGATCTACTGCTCATTTTAGATACAACTGTAAAATGAAGTAATAAATATGAAAGGGGTTTGGAACAAAATGTAGCTATGAAAGGGAGTGTATTATTGTGATGGTGATGATGCAAAATCACACTCCAGTAATATACCATGGCCCAAGACTATAAAAATAAGTGCATGCACTTGCACACATATATGCATAAACACACTCTGCTCATTTTGGCACCCACTGTCTTTATTGGATCTTTAATATATTCTATTTGGATTATGACATTCTCTTTTCCTTTTTCTATTTATTATTCTCTCCTAATGACCTGTGTGCTACATTAACTCAAAACTGTTTTTCTTTAAACATTTTCATGTCATGGCTTACTAGCTTCCTAGGTCTTGTCCAAATAACTTCAACCAGTTCACTCCTCTATCAAATATGGTTACCACTACTTAACATCACAAGGAAGTTGTAAGAACGGAAAAAGATAATGCATAGGAAAGACCTTACAAATTACAAATTATTATATAAACATATATCTTCTTAACTTTATTTTTATTGTTGTTAAACCTGTTATCATGTCATCTTTCTCAAATTTTTTTTCTTTAAAAACTTCTATTTAGGGGCTGTGACTGTGGCTCATGGGTAGAAAGCTTGCATTGCATGTGTGAGGCACTGGGTTCAATCCTCAGCATCACGTAAAAATAAATAAAGAATATAAAGATATTGTGTTCATATGCAAATATATATATCCTTGTTTTCATGTCAAGACTTGATTTATCTTCTTAGATTTTAAAGACTAGATTCTCACTGTTGCAGAATACATTCCCAACATTATGTTCATAATCCTCTTTGACTCAGCTCATATGCTCATCATCCTCTGATCATTGACCCTGTTAAGACCATATGTTATTGCTAGGACAATTTTCATCTTAAAAACATACTCCTACCTGATACTCTGTTATTTTCCCTATTTCCTTTCACTCATAGCTCCACTCCCCCAAAATTTCTATTACCTATCTAAACTTCCCCATTCTATATTCTTTCCACAGCATTTGACAGAATTGCTCCCAGCATTGTGATAAATCTTTTTTATTTGGAATTTAGAACACCATCTTCTCTTGGTTCTTTTCACAGATTAGTCACAGCTTACTCTCCATGTCTTTTGCTAGGTCCTTCTGATTTTCTTGATGTCGGAATGAGAAAATTTTGGAACTCAGTCATTGAACACATTCCCTGTCTCCAGTGCTTCCTAAGTGAGCTCATTCTGTACCATGACATTAATTACCACTTATACACTGCTAATGACTCTTTTTTTGATGTTGTTCATAACTCTCACATCCACCTCCAGCCCTGAATCGTCCTTTCAATTCCAGACTCACAATCTTCTGATTTGCTACCTTTAGATGCTGATAATAATCTCAAACATAACATGTCTAAACTATAATTTTATTTTTCTCCTCTAAAGCTGTTCCTGTCCCAAACATCTCCATCTCAGGAATTGGAAACACCATATATTCAATTAAACAAAATTGCCTCCAATTGTCTCTGGCTCTTCTCTTTCTTTCATATGTGACATCAGGCCTTTGTTAGTTTTGTGAGCCTGCTGTTACCAAGTATCTCAAGATTACTGCCTTAAAATTTATTCTCTAACAGTTCTGGAGTCTAGAAGTCCAAAATTAGTTTAACAGACCAATTAAGGTGCCAGAGGAACTGGAGGAGAATCTGTTCCTTGTCTCTTTGGGTGGGTCCTTGAATTCCTTGACTTCTGACTTAGAACCAACCTCTACTTTGGTGGTGGCATTGCCTTCACTTTTTCTGTTTTCATGGTGAGGCTCCCTGTACCTTTCTTATCACACTGTGATGGCATTTAGGGCCCACACCAATAAAGCAAGATAATCTTTTTTTTCCTCAAAATTTTCAACCGAATCTGCAAAAGATCCTTTTTTTTCAAATAATATAGCAGGTTTCAAGGATTAAGAGATAATATTTTGGATAACTGTTATTCAGCCTCCTACAGTATCTATAAACACATCCTAAATTATATTCAGCCCTTTCCCATGGCTTCTTCAGTGGGTTCTAAATCTATCATCTCTTTAGATTATAGCCGCACTTCTAGCTTGATCTTCCTGCTAAAAAACTTTTCCTTTTGAGGCTATTTTTTAAGACAGCAATTAGGGCAGTCATTTAAAAGGAATATTATTCCACCATAAAATAGATGAAATCTTGTCATCATGGCAACATGGATGGAACTGGAGGGTCTTTTATTAGATACAATTAGCAAGGCAAAGAAAAATATTGCAAGTTCTCATTCTTTCACGAAAGCTGAAAAGTTGAATCTCATAGAAGAAGAGTGGAGTGATCACTAGAGGCTAAGAAGAAGAGGAGAGAGGGGATCAAGAGAGATTTGATAATGAGTACCACAGTACAACCACATAAGAGGAGCTAGTTCTGCATTCTATAGCACAGAAGAATAACTGCAGTCTATAGAAATTTATTATATATTTCAAAACAATAGAGGAATCTGAATTTTCTCAATTCATAGAAACAATAAATGTTTAAGGATCAGGAAGTGCTAATTGCCCTGATTTTGTTATTACATATCATATTCATGGGTCAACTATGCATACAATATATGTATGTACAAATATTGTGACAATTTAAAAACCTGAGATCATGCCACTGTTCCTGCTCATAGCATTCTAAGGCCTTGTCTTCCTCAGAGCCAGATTTACAAGCTCTGCTTCACCTGTTCTCCCACCTTTGCTCTAAATCATCTTTTATTACAACTTCTTTTTTAGGCTACTCAGTGAGACATCTGGTTTCCCTGATGCTTCTTGGACACACCAGGTCTGCTACTAGCTCATGCATTTTGTTCTTCTAGGAAGGCCTCAAGTTATCATCAGATTTCCCCCCTCACTTTATTAAAGATTTCTGCTCAAATATATTTTCAAAGTGGCTTTGATGGACCACTCAATTTAAAGAGCAAGCTCTCTCCCTATATTGTTCTTTAATCAATAGTTAGGGTTCTTTATTTTCTTTTAATTTTGGAACACTAATCACCACATATTTATTTGTTTATGCACTGTTAACCACATGCAATGCAATGTAAGCCTCCTGTCAGTTTTGTTCCTGAACATTAACAACATCATTTTCTTATTACCAGAGAATAAGCCTTATATATTCAACAGAATGGTATAATGACACTCTTTGTTCTAGTGTTGATTGACACTCTAAAGACTGTTGATAAAGCCAGAAGTTCTAAGCACCCCTATTTCACTGAGATAATGATCATTGATGCAGATCAACAGAGGAAATAGTTGAGAATCAATTTTCCAATTCTCAGTTCAACAGATTCCTCAGTGATACTTCAGAAGTTGCAGAGATCAAAAGGGAGGACATCTTTTTGTAAATAAATTCTTGGAGATGTTTGTTGGACTTCAAATTCTATTTTTCTTTCCATCCCCATATCTTCTGAACAGAGTTGGGTGGAGTGTGCTGCTTACCTTTCATCTCCAGCCAAGTAAGAATGGCTTCAAAAGAACCATGTAGGGAGTTTGACCTAGTTCAGGAGTTTGTCAGGTAGAGAAATGATTGCTAGACCTATGCCTAGAAATCTGTAAAGGAAAGAATAGATTCAGGATCCATGGCTTCTTAGAATAGGTGTAGTGGAAAGTAACTTGACCAATATAAGAGCTACAATGTGTGTTTTATTCATTTATTTTAGACTTGAAGTGCTGACAACTTGGGATTTTTTTTTTATTCTTCTCCAAGAAAATCTAGAGGGGAACCAGGACTGTCCTTGCCTCTGAGTTGAAAAAAATAATAACCCTTTAGTTCTGTGTTATATGTTGGTATTTCACATGCATAAGATTATTTTGGATGTTTTAAATAAAAAGATCCAAATCAATTGAATGTTGGTGAAAAAATACAAAAAAAATAATCACTGCAAAACATAGTAAATGTTACATTTTCTGGTTGTAATCAGGAGTGAATGCCAGTGGGGAGGTGGGACAATGAACTTTTCCTGAGGAGACTGTCAAGGGGACTTTGAATAAAGGCACTGGCATTCTGGGTAGAAGCAGCACTGTGTGAAGACTTGGGATGCAAAGAAGATGTGACATTCATGGGAAAGTGGTAAGGATAAGATGTATGGTTGTGTTAAGATAGACATCAGTAAAAGAAAGACAAGGTTAAAAAAAGATTTCTGGAAGGAGTCACAGGTTAACCTGTCATAACACTGAATTTTGGGGGGTAGATTCTAGATTACTCATGGGTCCTATTGCACTAGCTTCCTAAAGAGTCTTTTCTCATTCATTCCTTATTCTTTCTGCATAAGTGCACACACAACAAATGACATCTTTTTGCTTAAGTCAAGCTTGCTGATCCTCAGGCTGGAAGAGTAATACCCTTACATGGTTCACAATACCCTGCTGGTCTAACCTTTGAGATGGCTCCAACCTCCAACATTACTCATTGCTTCTTGGCTGCTTCCTTCTTTCTGGCCAATCTCTCTGTCATCCTTGACAACTATATTTAAAGCCATATGCTCCTTCCATCCATTACCAGTTTCATAACCACCTCAGGATATCTCATTCAGAAAATTAAAAATGTCCATACCATATAGTCTTAATGCATCATGAACAGTTCTCATAATTGCAAAATATTTGTGATTCCTATAAGCTCCCTCAAGGAAAATATTTCCTGTACAATATTATATTGTTAAGTGTGCAACAAACAGGATCAAGTACCTTCACACATAATAGGTACTCAATAAATATTCATTGAATGAGTAATTAGAAGTATTCAGTTACATTAAATGAATATGGGTAATAATTTATGACTTTTTTTATTTTTGGTGCTGAGGCTCAAACCCAGGATTTCATTTAAGCTAAGCAAATGCTCTATAACTGAGCTATACCCTAATACTTTCTGTTTGAAACAAAATTATGAAAAGATAAATATCAGTCAACCTCCTATGTTTCCAAAAATCTTATTCAAGTTTTTAATCTCTACATTTAAAACTTTTCTCTTTATGTAGGTTTGGGGGAGGAAGCATTAAACTGCCTCTGAAATAATTTTTCAAATCAAAATTGAATGCATTTCAAAACGTGTAAGAGAGACAATTTATTGTGACAATAAAAATAAATACTTCCTCTATGACTTTGAGCAATTCCAGATGTTTTAATATGGCATAATTTTGAACACTTCTTCTAAATTACCACTGTCAAAAATAATTTGCTTTATATACAGCTCTAGGATACATTACACATGAAGCATGCAGAAGAAAACTTCAGGGGTTTAAATGGCAAATGTGCTAAATAATATCTAAAATGTGGTTTGAGTAAATTAAATAGAAGAGTTTTTATTTTTAAAGCTGAGCATAATAATAAGAGCCAAGCCATCTTCCCTGTATGAGGAAAAATGCTATCACTTTGTGATAACTTTTATTAACTTTGTGAATATTTCAGTTCCATAGTGAGTTGATGTCTAAAAATGCAAACATCTCCTGTTTGTGGTCTCTTCTCCAGACCTGTAAAGGACCCATTAATTTAAAAATGGAAAAAAAAAAACAGAGGGCAGAATAAAGCTATGTCATAAGTTTCTTTAGTCCATTCATGTAGTCAACAAACACAGCAACATTTCTTTAATTAGATTAGTATAAAGATTTTACAGTTGAAAGTTACTCATCTAATTAACTAACTGACATTTTTCTTCCTACTCCAACTGTTGACTGAAGCAAAGCCTCTAATCACTTTGGACTCTGGTAACAATGCAGACTCTGACTGAGAGGGCCTTTAAAGAAGCTAGACATTCTGCATTTCTAGCAAGTTCTTAGGGGGCTCTTACAGGACTCAGATGCTTCTCATTTGTGGACTGAATTTGAGTAGCAAAGAGCGTTGGAGAACAGTGAGAGTTCAAAGCTGCCAAAGGCTGAAGAACTACATTCCTAATGGAACTTTGAATTCTTCTGGATGGACTACATGACACTGAGTTTTTTCGTATTGGAGAGGTAAGATCATGCCCTCCTAAAGTCTCCAAATTTGTTTTCTTTTCCATTTCAAATCTGAGTATGCCATAGACTAGTGGCTTTGATTGTAATAATGGAACTTCCATTTTCACAGCTACATATATTTGAAAGTTCTAAGCTAGACTGCCCTCTTAACCTGTTTTCCTAACCCCTCCATTCTATCCTATGGCAAGTTTATTAATGACCCAATCCTGTGCCTGTCATTTCTGTTTCCTTTTCTCTCCATGACTAATCATCATCATCATTTATTAAGAAGTTGCAATATATTGTGCTTCACACACAGACACACACATATTATATAATTTAAAAGTTAAAAAATAACATTAATTCAGATATTTTAAAACCCATTTTGCTAATACAGAAACTGAGGCAGAGAGCACAATTAGCAGTTTACACAAGCAGTGAGCAGTAAAGTATGGATGTGAACTCAAGTCTATCTGACTGCAGATATTGCTCCCAGACAGAAGACTTTGTTGCTTTCCCATATATATCAATTCCTAAGTATGACCTAAGCAGATCCACTTTTGCTTTCCATAACCCTGACGAGGATGTTACAGGTGTGTGACAGCTTTTTGTGATCTGAATCATATCATAGATGCTTAAGTCATTGTCATTTAATCTATTAGATACAGAAGTTTTGGAGATTTCATCCCAATTCTCTTTATTTTTTCTAGCTTTTGATTTTGTTTATAATGGAGGTTTTTAAAACATTTATGTATTTTTCATGGTGCATTTTAATTATACCTAATAGTGGATGTGTTGTGTTCTTGTATATTCACTCAGTGCAACAATATTTTGGTCAGTTTCATTTCCAGTGCTCATTTCTGATGATGTCTTTTTTGCCTCCCAAATGTTTCAGATTTGTTTAGCTCCTATGCCAAATGATCACAATTGATCTTCCTTGATAAGCCTTTGATATCAGTATAACAGAGGTGTGGATGCATCTCAATGATTTTTACCAGTTCTGCCCTTTCTCATCTGAACAAAAATAATATCATATTGTTAAGACTCAATTACAAAGTGCTCTCTTCAGGAAGTATCTCCTAGTTTGAGAATTAAACACATTCCTTTATTTCCTGAGTATCTGTACCCCTTTGTTCGTTTGACACAGTGAAGAGTCATGATTCATCTTATAGTTAAAGGCCTGAATTTAAATCAGGATGCTATTAAATCCAAGCAACTTGTTAGGTCACTGTACTCAATTGTGCCAATGAGGGAGGAAGTAGGGGCAAAGTTTAGTCTACAACAGAGTCTAGCAATCTTTGTCATTTGGAATTCCAGGAAAGAATCAAGTCCAAATGCCACAATGCATTCACTGTATTCAGTGAATTTACATTTTTCCTATGCATCTGGAGTGGTACCACATGTATGCCATTTCAGTGTCACTGAAATTGTTTTCTGTGTTTTGAGGTTTAGATGGGGAATTGTATTTCATGTTCTTGTAGTAAACTGAAAATCCAAGAAGTGCTTTTGTTGAAGCAAGCCTTTCTCAGGCTGTGTTTGGGCCTTTGACTTTTAGTACAAAAATGCAAGACTTTGCATTGATTCTTCCTACACTGAATATATTTTGGATCTGTTATTGCAGACCTTAAATTCTCTTCAGAAATTTTTTCCATTCAAAATATTCACTGCTTTTCTTAACTATAATAGTCACTTTAAGCAGACGTTGGCCCATAGTTTTGTTTATTGCATATCATAATGCTTCTAATGGATACCAGAAACCTCTAAAAAGAGGCTCCATTTTTCTGAGAGGCAATGGAAAGGCTTATGACCATAGAGTTCAGGCATAGCAGAGGTGAGCTTATTGTCAGACAAATCTCTTCTCCTATTTTAAGCACTATTTTAAGAGTCTATGTTTTCCAAACAAACAAGAAGTAGTACTTTTCCAAATTATGATGCCATTTAGAACAATTGATCTTTTCCAAGAGGTCAAAATTTCTGCTTAGTATGACTGCTGACATACATTTGACAGATGTTACAAAAATGATACATTAGAGTCCACTGAAGGTATCGCTCTTAGCAGTTTTTCAAACAGTGAGTTGTAAAAGCAAAATCTTGATTTCTGATGTCTAGACGTTGTTTCACATATTACTCCATCAAGGAAGCCTAAGATTCAGGCTGTCTCAACCTGAATAATTTATATAGTTGAGGATATTTTCACTGTCAAGAAGCCAAATCCCTCAGGCAGTCTTGCCAAAGAACTGTCCCACTCATTTTTTTTCAATCTTTAGGCCTTCATTCCAACATTGGCTCCCTTTTTAGCAGAAAGCATGAAACAAGCTCCTATTTGTGAGATAATGTATTTTCCATTAAGACAAACTGGGCCCTAAGAGAAAATTTCCCTTTTTCAAGTTGTCTTTTATCAGGAAGTTAACTGCATGCTTATGTCTTGATTTTGCCACCAAATTTGTTTGTTGAGCTCTAGTCATTAAATAGACAACATCCTTAATCAAATGTGATATTTTCATTCTAGGACAACTATTTTTAAATGGTGGTAAATAATAGGTATCAGAGAGGCATCTTCTCTTTTTC